>NW_009970716.1:3666113-3681693 GCF_000747805.2 Chaetura pelagica
GGGGGTCCCGGGGATGGGGCTCCCGGGGATGGGGCTCCCACGGCTTCCCTGGGCAGCCCGTGCCAGGGCCTCACCACCCGCACCCTGAAGAGTGTCTTCCTGATGTCTAACCTGAATCTCCCCTCTCCCAGTTTGGATCCATTACCCCTTGTCACCTGCCTTGTAAAAAGGCCCTTCCCAGCTTTCCTGTGGGCCCCCTTCAGGTGCTGGATCTTGGTGAGCCGCAGGCAAGGCCTCGCTCAAGGAAGACAAGCCCGCAGTGCCACAGAGTGCAGCCATTCCCTGCTCCCGGGCAGCCCGTACCAGCAGGCCCCAGCCTTCCCTGGCCTTCTCCTGCAGCACTTCACCGGCCACCTCTGCCACCCACAGGGAGCATAACTTTCCAGGCTAACAGACTGTGACAGTCAGATGTGCCTCCGACTGGTGACACTGATTTAAAGGGCTTGGTGAGATCATTGCTGAGGTGTTGCAGGACGAGTTTGATGCAGTAATGAGGTATTTAGTGCTTTCTTTGCTTTGTTCGGTAAGGAAAGGTGGCCTGCATGGCTCTGTGCTTTGTCTGGCTGCCAGTTCTCATCCTGGCTGACTTAGCCAGTTTTAACTAAATTTGACCAAAGGATAGGGTTTTCAAAGGTACTAGTTGTTGCAGCTGTGTAAAAATTATTAGCTAGGTGGAGGGAAGCATTTCCCTGAAGAAGGAAAACTCCTGTTTTTCACTTACCTTGGCGGGTCGGGCCACACACACACAAAATGATTCAGCGAATTCACACTTGCACAGCTGCTACGGGCAATGGTGTCTAAAGCTCAGGGTCTCCCTGCAACATGCTGACAGATCATACATGGGCTTCCTGAACTCAGAAACTCAATGAAAATGAGCTATCACTATAGCCCTAAAATAGTTATTGCCCATCTGCTTACCACAGAGTTCTTGGGAACCTTTTCTGTAGAATCTGAAGCTCAATATATTCCACAGGCTACTATTATTTCAGGCTGAACTTGGGTGGGAACTTGTAGTGCAATTTCTATTCTGACCTTGGGCACCACCAACAACACCGAAAGTCTGAATGTTTCAGGAAAGTATAGATACACATGTTACTTGACAAAGTCCTGTTATTTTCCAGTTCCTTCTCCGTTTCTTCTGGGCAGAAAGGGTGGGAGAACACTACGCAACTTAGAAAACAGAAAAACATAAATAACTGAGAAGGAAGATATTCAAGGGGCAACATGGTCGCTCACAGCTAGTTTGCTAATGGATGACAAATATAAACTGTGCAGTGGATTTATTTTACTTTTTAAATTCAAACCTATGATTTTTTTGTACCCTTATTACTTCTGTTGTACCATGTTGTACCAAAAAAAACCCAGTTAATTTTGCTTTGGTTTCATTGCTTTCATTGCATAAGTACTACATTTAAAATATAGTATTAACAAATTTATAATCACTACAGTTCCATTAGGAGTCTTTCTGTAGAATGAATACTGTATTTCCTTCCACCTGTCTTACTCATCTTCTGAGAAAACTAGATTACAAGAAGGACATTTCACGTTTGTAGGACATCTCTTATTCTAACTTTAACAGTATTGATTCTTTTCAGTAGTACTCAATATTTAATGGGTTGTGGGAAAACTACTGTATGAGAAGAGAGCTTTTGGAACTAATTAAATCCTTCTTACTGTATATACTCTATGCTTGAGTCAATTTGGTTTTACATATGCATTATTCAGAGGTCTTTTTTTTTTAACTTTTCAGAAATTTTCTTCACAGTCTCATCTGTAAAAAGAATTTATGGAATCACATGGTGGATGTCAGAATGAAAGACTGATTTTTTATCTGGAAAGTTTAGATGAAAAATGGTGACTACAGTGTATAGGAGAATAGTAATGACTCTATCCAATCTTCTTGTGGTGTAAAGGATAGCAGCATACACACTGAAGACATTCTACAGATGGGAACACATTTGTTGTCCTTTAAGAATACAGCAGCAATGATAGTACGGATATCTCACACTCAGCACATTGTACTTGGTACATCACTAACTCTCAAATCAGAAACTTTAAGTTCTAATGTTCAAAATAATAGTCTATTAACGATTCTGTATCACATACAAGTTTCTTCCCCAGGCTCCAATGCATATGTATATAAATAAAACAATAAAATCTCCGTATCTGACTCATGCGGTTCTGACTCATTTCTATAACGGAGGTCTGACTAATTTTTAAACAATCCTCTTGGCCAAATGAGAACATTCCTTCACAAGGATCACTTTACTGCTCAGAAGGTATATGAAAGCAGCCATTAGGGGGTGATGTTCCTAAAACAAAACTACCCCAAACGAATGCAATAGTTTCTATGCAAGTTTTTTTCTCTTATTTTCATTGTGCTATGTGAGTTTTATCTTCAGTGTATTGATTTGAATCATCCTCATCTGTGCCGATGTAAGAACACAACCTGGTTCTCTACATCTTATTGTAGTGAGAAGTAACAAGAAAAGCCATAGCAGAAAAAGGAAATGAAGAAACATTATTTTGCATAGTCTGCACTAAGTTAAAAGCTAAAGCAGGAAGGAAGTTGCCACCACTGTGCTAGATGGGAGCGCTTCAGTGGCATGTGCTTGCTTTTGAGAAAATCAGGACTCTTCAGATTAGCACTAGGAATAATTACCATATTTGTTTTATGTTTACCTGAATTTTTCAAAATCCATGAAGGTGAGTGATCAGCTTTTAAAATACCCTATTCTTTCTTGTAAAGTCTGATTGCAATTAAAAATTTGGCACATGCTTTCCTGAAAGCAATGGTTAGGATGCTGTGCTCATATGTACTTTGCAGAGCATATAGATATTTTTGTTAGATTTTAAACTAACACAGTTAATTATATGTGGTCATTTTAAAGGAGTTTGTCATTCATTTATGTACACCACAAAATCTTGGTGTCTATTTCCATGGAGCTGTACTTTCACTATCTTCATAATGAAGAGCAGGTAAAATACATATGCACTTCTATACCAGGAACTATATGTCTTAAAAACTCTTCTTACAGTTTCTATACTTAATGCCTGTAAAACTTTGTACAGTTACTATCTAGTGTGAGATACTGTTTGTGAAAACAGAGGTGTGCAGTGGTAACCTGATGAGAAGTAGAGCAGAAAAGGTGTAACTGAGTGAAGCGATTCTTTTAACATAAATCCCAAATACACCTCGGTGATCCTAAAGGCCAATACTGGATTTAGGATTAATGCAAAATTTATGTGTGAAAGGTCAGTGCTTTCTTAAAAATCCATAAATAAATTAATATTAAATTAGTTTTGATGCATCCATTCCTAAGTAAGCTTTTGAATAGATAAATGTTATAATAAAAAGCATCCCTTTGACAAATGGCATATATTCCTAGGCATCATGAAATAAACTATGAATAGTTTTCTAGGGAAAACAATAAAATAAAAATATATATATATATCCACCCTGGGTTACTTAAATTTAATTTCTATTTTCATTAACCAGAAATAATAAACATGACAGTAAGTAGAATATAATTTGTAGATTTTTATAGTTTATAAATGAACGAACTTGGTGAGATTCGAATATCGTAACATTCATTAGTCAGTCCAAGATGTTGAAATAAGTAATGTTTTACCTCCTTGCAAAACTTATCAAAGTATTTACTAACACAGATTATGCAAATAAATAATTATGTGACTCCTGCCAGAAGAGGACATCGACCTTATTGTCACTGCAACAAAGAGTGAATAATTTTCTTTTAATGGAATTCAGTTTTCTCTGGAAAAACACCCTCTAAATGGAGGCTTAATAAAGGAATTTCATAAACACAGAACTTCCTAACATTAAGCATGCAAGTTACACATCTTTGAATTTACAGCAGTTTTCTGTAGATACTTTGCATGGTTTCCTCTCAGTGGTCCTCTTAAGTCTTCAGGCCTCCTGTGTTCAGATTTCACAAAAGCCTTTCCATATTTTCAGTTGTGTTTACACCAGGGAGGCTGCTTCCCATCCCTGCAGCAAGGAGCAAGCCTCGTGTGGGTACAGCTCTCTGTCTACCATGTAACCCACAGGGGAAGTCTAGCCTTTTTGCAGCCCTACTTGCAGTTTCAACAATTTATATCCCTCCCTAGAAAGTCCACAGGCCTGCGATTTGGAAAAAAACAGTGAGTATTGATGCTAAATGGCAATTTGAATGGCTTTCTCCATAGAGATCTTTCAAGAGGATGGCAAGCACCCTCCCTAACATGACAGGTTTACAACTTTTTTTCCACTCAAGATCTCCAGCATGGCTGACAGGCAGCTCTTAAGCCTGTTTAGCTATGTGTGAAGTCCAAAATGGACTTAATTGTGCTGTACATTGGCTGCTGTCACAGCACAGGCCATACATTCCTAAGTCTGTATATAAATTCTTGGTGAAGGGTGTATGGTAGGGAATTACCATTAACTGACCTGGAGAGCTGTAGCAGTGGTTTCAGATTGCCCAGAAGAACACAAACCTTGCTATCAGAGCAGTGTAAGCATTCAATTTCTGCTCCTGGCTCATCTGCACAGGGAAGCTCTGCACAGAATGCCTCCTTCAGCTGGAAGAATTTGACTTCAGGAGCCTGCTCCACCCCAGGTTGCATCCTGAGCCTTTTGAGGAAAGTCTATTGACTTGCCTCAGGGAAAGATCAAGCACTAAATTTTGCCTGACATTTTTCCTTTTTGTATTTAAATGAATTATTTTCTTACCTGCATAGGATGTGTACTTCAGATTCCAGTTAATTATGTTTTATGAGGATTTTATGACTCTCTGATGTTGTATTAGTAAAGTGAAGATAATTGACTTTGGCTTTGGCTTTTGGATTTTATTCCTGTGTTCTGTCTGAAAACCTTCACTGAACTATTCCTGAGGTCAGCCTGCTGTGATGTGAGCACAGGTGGCCTGTTGAAGCTGTCAGATTGCAGCTGAGCACTGAAGCCATAAAAGGCTATTTTTCTCTCTATACATAAGGATTTATGAACATATTACTACAATTACTTGTAATGGGCGTTAGATGCAAAATTTCCTGTTCACAGAGATGCAAGGGCACTTCTAGAATCAGAAGATCAGCTGCAAAACTATAGGTTAGTGCTGCATCAACTCCAGGAAGTGGTTATTTGTATTCATAAATACGTATTTCATGTTGGGGTCAGGATTATTATTATTTTTATTTTGAAAAAAAATTTCAAAGGGAACAGAAGTAAAAATGCACAATTCGTACAATAAAGCCCTACTTTAACGTGGAAGACAGCTAAAATAGCTCCATTAATAATTAATAATATGTGTTTTTTGCTCTTGCCAGAACCACATTAATGTACTCTTGCTACAGTAATTTGATACTGAAATTTGGATATGAATACCAAATGTAGTGGTCATAATTACGACTCATGTTTGTTAGACTGAATACAAGAGAATGTGAAGGGTGGGGTCAGAGGATTCAGCAGCGCTTCTGTGGATTTTCACTGTGTGGTTTCAATGTCATTGGAAAGAAAGTTTTCATTCTGATTATACCTTTTTTACAACACAATTGCACTGATGTGTTGCAACTACACAACTCCAGGCCTAAGCTCCCCGTCCAAACATGAGTGCTTCAGTCTTCCTTTTAAGTACAATCAAATCAGAGCAGTTTTGGAACAGCGATGTGACGAGGTACTGCCACAAATTCGAGCTAGCATTACAAGAGATTTCATACAACTCAACAACAGAGTCCAGCACTGAGACTGTGGGAAGACTGTGTTTCCTCTCTCTCACTTGTTGATGCATACAATGTGCTGCCATAACCCTCAAGAAAGCGCATTTCATTGTAAGATGGTTAAAGTATTTGTTACATGGTTACATTTGTCCATGTGTCCTATATGGCTCTCTTACTAATACAATACTTTTGTTTTTACAGCTAACACTGTCATTGTGTCGTGCATGGATACCTGTTCATCGCGTAACACCACTTTTCCACTTTGTACTTTCAATAGCAATTCTTGCAAAAGATCGGTGCAACAAAGAAGAGGAAACCAGACCATTTTACTGAAGGTCAATGTAAATCACTCCAGTTTCCAGAATATTCACTGTATTTGTCAGTCTTCCATGAGCAAACAGCAGTTTCATACTAAACACACAGAGTGTGAATCCAAGAGAGATGTGAATATTGAACATCAAGCATCAGGGTCAGTAGCTAAAAAAAGTAAGTAGATTAAGACAAATACCTAATTTTGAAGTAGATAATTACAACAGAAAATACTTTTTTTTATTTGGTAATAAAGAAAATTGTAATATGCTGCTGGTTCTCTGTACTCTTTGCAAATCTATGAACAATGCTTTTTTAGCTTGTCTCTCCTTGCATGAAAATGTAGGTTTTATGCCAGATTCTCAGTGGCATTCATTCCTGGCTGTCAGTGAAACGTCGGTAGCAAAATTATTTCTTTTCTTTGAGGATCTTGAATAAAACTGTGCGTGAGGATGTCTCTGAATTTTGCTTTCCTAACATTGTGAGCCTGAGGGGCAACAGGCCAAGTCCTAAATCCAAGAAATACAGCTCCTTTTCCAGCTGCTTAATTACAAAATAGCTGTCTTACCAAGAACGGAAAAGGGCAAAACAGAAAATATGTGGAGGAACTCTGTTCTCAGTTATACCTATACAACTCTAACACTTTTGACAGCATCTTACCTACCTATATTTCTTGTTAACATCGTGCAAGTCTCACAGTTTGTGTGGTTTGAAGGGAAACAAGCACTTTCTGCAACTGGTAGGAGATAGACCAGATATACACATCAAAACTCTATCGTCATGTGGCTTTTACATGGTTTTAATTTTTTTCAGGGCCTGATTTTTGTCTGTTAGCTTTGACAAGAGACAACAAAACAATAAAGAAAATTGAAAGCTGTGAAGCTGAGCACTAAAGCTGGTTGTAAAGCAAAAAAAAGGGGCTATATTTTGTAGAGAGTCAATATTCTTCAGATCTGTTCAGAGTATGGTATCCTTTTGTCCATTTTTCCAGAGTCAGTAATGTAAAAACCTAGTGTATGTTTTTTGCAAACAAGATAGACATATTTTACTGTTTTTTTGATAGTTATCTCTTTGTTTACGGCATTTTATAACAGTTTTGCTTTAATTTTTATTTCCAAAAGCAAAAAGCTCACTTGAAGTGAAAACAGAAGATGTTATTTATTTTAATAAATATTTCAATTTCTCTACGGTTTCTGAGAAAGAAGTAGAGCATAATACTTACTACCTTCTGGAAATCCACATCAACAATTCTATATTTGGAGGAAGAAATGCAGCTGAAGAATACCTAAATAATTCCTGTCTAGTGGCAATGATGGAAGACCAAAATGACTGTATAAATATTTCACTGCGACTGGAGTCTGATGTGAAATGTAAGTTACAAAGTAGAGTCAGAATGCAAATCACACCAGAAACAATATCCATCTTGCAAAAAATCTCCAGTAGGCAGTTCCCTGCTTTCAGCAACTATTTGGAAGTATTTAAGTATTTCATAAGAAGAGAATATAATTTTGGTCACCCCTTAGTAAAAGACCACCTTTAATAAGGAACTGGCAGCTTTTATAGTGATTTAAAGTAGGTTTAACCAGCCCCCCCTGCCCTTCCCCCCCCCAGGAGCAACACAGAAAAGTGTCTGCATATTTTTTTCCTTAATGGTAACAGACTCACAAATTGCATGTGTGACAAATCCTGGGATTACTTTTTTCCTCTGCCCTCCCTGATAATGGCATAACCCTGTTGTCTTGGAGGTAAAATAAAAAATTCCTGTTAACTTCTATGGCAGAACCAGGAGACAGATTTGACTTTTCTTAATGTTGTACTGCAATATCCTATTATACAGCCTGACCACAGTACACTTAAAAAAGAAATATTCAGCTGAACTAGGCTTAGTTTTCCCAGAGGATAGCCTGTGAGCTTCTTAAGTTTCATTTCTGTTTAATATCTTTATCAATGATTTTGATAAGGACATAGAGTGTATCATCAGTAAGGTTTCAGATGACACCAAGCTAGATGAGAGTGTTGATCTGCGTGAGGATAGGGAGGCTCTACAGAGAGAGTAGGATAGATTAGGTCATTGGGCTAATGTCAATGGTCTGGGCTTCAACAAGGCCAAGTGCTGGGTCCTGCACTTGGGCCACAACAACCCCAGGCAACACTACAGGCTTGGGGAAGTGTGGCTGGAAAGTGTCTGGCAGAAAAGGACCTAGGAGTAGCTTTTCTGGGGGGAAAAAAAAAAAAAAAGAAGTACTTTGGAGATGGCTAAACCTGTGTTAAACAAGTCCAGGTGAATTCCTAGAGAAGAGAGGGCATCTTGTTTTTTCTGAAAAAAAAACAAGTAGGTCTAGCCATGAGGGGAGTAGAGTTTGTAACTTGCTCTGCTAACTTGTGTCAAAACTATGAGCTAACCACCCTTTAGTAGTGGTGATTTACCTGGGAAGCAGTTATTGCAAGTTAACAATGAAAATTGACAACACATCTTTTTTTACTTACTTCAAAACAAAGCTAGAGAGGTGCTCAGGGCTTTGACTAGGCAAGGTTGACATACAAGTAAATACAAGTCACTACAAGATGGTGTAGAGAACTGTTTGAAAGGAGCCTAAATGACTGAATAGATGATATTTTTAGTTCTGAATTAGAAGGGATGAGCTGTGCTTACCTCAGAGAGCCATGGGGTTTTTTGGCACTTTCCTCATGATTTCTCATTGGAGAAGATACACAAGGGAAGTTGATGTAGGTCTAATTATACTATTCTGAGTCAAGGAAAGAAAAACAGTGGTTTGGCTATAGTCTGTAATTTTATTTTATATGAGTCATAGAAACATAATTGGTTTTTTAAATAATTGTTTGACAATGCTAAGGTATGTATTAATGTGCAGCTGCCAAAGAAGCTTGGAAGGTTTTTAAAAAAAAAAACAGGGAGGAGAGTTCCCCACATCCTTTCTCTGTGCTATATAGTCCTAACTTGTACTAGTCACTGAACTAACTCTCCATGGAACGTGGGGACACTTCTGCAGCAGATGCTGTCCAAAAGAGCAGTCTACCTCCTACATCCAGTCCCACGCTGATTCTCTTCCAAGATAGCTTTGGTTAAAGGAACTCTCCAGAGAGGCCCTGTTGGGGCACTTCCTCACTTTTTTGTATGAAATCTGGTGTATGTAGAATCTTACTGCCTCCTGTATGTGAAGATAGACCAGGAGGTTGAGAATGCAAGTGTTGGACAGTGGGCTAATTCCTTCTATGCTCCATCCAAACAAAGAGAGGATATATATTACCTTTGTTCTACTTTAAATATAAATGTTGTTCTTTGAAGCATTTGCTTCCTGACTGAGTTGCATGTAAGTTTATTCAAATAGGAAAAGTTCTCACTCACTTAGCTACGTATAACTATTTCAGACATGGGACGATAGATACAGGTGAAAATGAAGCTAAATTCCAGACAGGAAACTTAATTTCAAACAACAAAGAAGGCTGGAAGAAAAAGGCATTGTATTCTATTTTGTTTTAAATTTTCATCTGGGGGCATAAGCATGGTCCAAAAAAACCTACCAGGATGGAATGTTCTGCTTTTCTCTGCCAGTGTTTTCCTGCTTCATTTTATCTCTTCTATATTTTGTGGGCAGATCCAATGTGTACGACGAAGATAATTTGGCTCACTATGATTCCAGTAGTATTTGTCTTCACTATTTCAATAGTCATCTACAAAATAGTCCAAGAAAATGAACAAAACTGTAAGTAACAAAAAATTAATCTGCATGAATTTATATTTCTATGCAATGAAAAATAGCAAAGCTGCTGATTAGTAATGTGGTTCAAACACCAGCATTTTAATTGTACTGTGGTACATCCACTATGCATTGTGGATGCAAATCCAAGCTTGTTGATGGTGAATGAAATACAAGGACCTAGGAGTAGCTTTTCTGGGGGGAAAAAAAAAAAAAAAGAAGTACTTTGGAGATGGCTAAACCTGTGTTAAACAAGTCCAGGTGAATTCCTAGAGAAGAGAGGGCATCTTGTTTTTTCTGAAAAAAAAACAAGTAGGTCTAGCCATGAGGGGAGTAGAGTTTGTAACTTGCTCTGCTAACTTGTGTCAAAACTATGAGCTAACCACCCTTTAGTAGTGGTGATTTACCTGGGAAGCAGTTATTGCAAGTTAACAATGAAAATTGACAACACATCTTTTTTTACTTACTTCAAAACAAAGCTAGAGAGGTGCTCAGGGCTTTGACTAGGCAAGGTTGACATACAAGTAAATACAAGTCACTACAAGATGGTGTAGAGAACTGTTTGAAAGGAGCCTAAATGACTGAATAGATGATATTTTTAGTTCTGAATTAGAAGGGATGAGCTGTGCTTACCTCAGAGAGCCATGGGGTTTTTTGGCACTTTCCTCATGATTTCTCATTGGAGAAGATACACAAGGGAAGTTGATGTAGGTCTAATTATACTATTCTGAGTCAAGGAAAGAAAAACAGTGGTTTGGCTATAGTCTGTAATTTTATTTTATATGAGTCATAGAAACATAATTGGTTTTTTAAATA
This sequence comes from Chaetura pelagica, assembly GCF_000747805.2. Taxonomy (NCBI): domain Eukaryota; kingdom Metazoa; phylum Chordata; class Aves; order Apodiformes; family Apodidae; genus Chaetura; species Chaetura pelagica. The sequence continues at coordinate 3,676,670 of NW_009970716.1, forward strand.
ATTGTTTGACAATGCTAAGGTATGTATTAATGTGCAGCTGCCAAAGAAGCTTGGAAGGTTTTTAAAAAAAAAAACAGGGAGGAGAGTTCCCCACATCCTTTCTCTGTGCTATATAGTCCTAACTTGTACTAGTCACTGAACTAACTCTCCATGGAACGTGGGGACACTTCTGCAGCAGATGCTGTCCAAAAGAGCAGTCTACCTCCTACATCCAGTCCCACGCTGATTCTCTTCCAAGATAGCTTTGGTTAAAGGAACTCTCCAGAGAGGCCCTGTTGGGGCACTTCCTCACTTTTTTGTATGAAATCTGGTGTATGTAGAATCTTACTGCCTCCTGTATGTGAAGATAGACCAGGAGGTTGAGAATGCAAGTGTTGGACAGTGGGCTAATTCCTTCTATGCTCCATCCAAACAAAGAGAGGATATATATTACCTTTGTTCTACTTTAAATATAAATGTTGTTCTTTGAAGCATTTGCTTCCTGACTGAGTTGCATGTAAGTTTATTCAAATAGGAAAAGTTCTCACTCACTTAGCTACGTATAACTATTTCAGACATGGGACGATAGATACAGGTGAAAATGAAGCTAAATTCCAGACAGGAAACTTAATTTCAAACAACAAAGAAGGCTGGAAGAAAAAGGCATTGTATTCTATTTTGTTTTAAATTTTCATCTGGGGGCATAAGCATGGTCCAAAAAAACCTACCAGGATGGAATGTTCTGCTTTTCTCTGCCAGTGTTTTCCTGCTTCATTTTATCTCTTCTATATTTTGTGGGCAGATCCAATGTGTACGACGAAGATAATTTGGCTCACTATGATTCCAGTAGTATTTGTCTTCACTATTTCAATAGTCATCTACAAAATAGTCCAAGAAAATGAACAAAACTGTAAGTAACAAAAAATTAATCTGCATGAATTTATATTTCTATGCAATGAAAAATAGCAAAGCTGCTGATTAGTAATGTGGTTCAAACACCAGCATTTTAATTGTACTGTGGTACATCCACTATGCATTGTGGATGCAAATCCAAGCTTGTTGATGGTGAATGAAATACAGGGTTTTTGACACGAGCTTGGTGGCCTATGATCTTTAGTCATATGAACTTCTGGTTTGAGACTGATTTTAGTGGATAAAACAATTACAGTTGAACATTTTTGAAGGTCTAAAGCAGAAATACCAATGGTAAATCTAAGCAGATTGAAATACCCCTTCATTCCTGAAGATTATTCATCTAGGTCATGGTAAAAAAAAAATAATAAAATTGTAGAATTTTGGAAAAAATAGGGTAGGTAAGAAGAGAGAGGCACTCAGCTATCTGTCCTAAAAACTGCTTATCTAAATTAAGCAGTGGTGTAATCTCATACAAATCAACCATGCTGCACCTTCTTAAGCCCAAACCTGAGTTAAGCCCAGATAACACTTCTTCTCTTTGCTGTTATTTCAGCAAAAATATTGCTGTGATTGCTGAATCAGCAATATTGACTATTTCAGTTTGCTATGAAAGAACCTGTCCTTAGTTCAGATGCTGAAACAACTGTTTCTACAAAAAGCTTTCACAAGCCAAGACAGGATCTTCCGATGCAATTCACTTGGGAAATGGGCTGAAATCAGGATTTGCAGTATTTCTTCTAGCAATATACAGTGAAGAAATAAAGAATAAAAGTGTAGCAGTACCCTGAGCTTGAGACTTTTGAGCAATCAAGATCAAGTCATCTGCACGAAAACAATGCAGAAAATCAACCACTTCTCAGGTGCTGGTCCTTGGTTTTCATCCCAAGTCAGAGGCAGGAGGTACAGGGAGCACCCTCCCCTTTTTGTCAGTGCAAAAAGTGTGTTGCTTAACCTGTTGCCTGAGAGAATAGTCCTTGGATGCTTTTCACAGCAGTTTCCTGAGACTTTCTGCCTGTGTCAGCCCTGGGTGGGCAGAATCCTTCTGGGCAGCCAGCGTTCAGTTGCTATTACAGGCAGATGACCATTCCCCTTGTAGTCCAGAGCTACCAAATGGAAACCTTAGTCACAGGGGTAATAAAAAAATGATGAGCCATATCCATTCCCCTGAACATCTTTACTGTATCCATGGGCAGTTTTGTAATGAAAGAGCAATAGCAGTCTAGCTTTAATCATAACTGAACAGAAGGAAGAAGAGTACTCCCACACAAAATGCTTCTGTGTTTTTTTTTCACAATGAAAATATTTTATGCATAAAATTTTAATGAATAAGCAGAGTAGTTGCTTAAAATGGCAAATCTGTGCCCCCCACCTAACTATTAAACTTCTTAGGAGATTATTTTAGTTAAAATACGTGATTTTTTTTTACTTAATGCCAGACCCAAATTCTGAGACCTCTTTTAGGTATATAAAAAAACTCAAAAAGTGTAAAGTAGGTCTTTATAAGTGGGCTATTAAATGCTCTAATTTAAGACTTTTATTTGTAATTTTAAAACTACCTATAAATGTTGTGAGTATGATTTTCTATTCTTTGAGTCATAACATCCCATTTTTAATGCAGAACTATTAGTAGTGATGATTTATGATTTGCTGCCTTTACTCTTACACATCAGTTTTCTATTACATGCAGGTTTTTCACAGCTGTCATGGACACAAGCAGGGAGGAAAAGATGCCCCTTTGAGACTTCTAATTACTCATTTGCATCTAGAATGCATTTCTGTTAATAGAGGAATAGTGTTATTATTACTCCCATTTACCATAGATAACATTATAAACAACATCAATATGTTACTGACAAAAATACAAGCACATAAAAATCAGATGTAGGGGTTGTATTTCTTAGGGGTATATATTATGATGCCGCCTTCAATTGCAAGTCTATATACTGCTTTTTTCAGGGCTGCCCAAATATTGTTATGTGCCTGAAACAGCTGCTAAATTTTTTTACAGTTACAATACAGTTAGTAGATTTTATCCTAATTTCTGAGCATGACTGAAAGGGGTTAAGAAATACGGAATTATTCATTTCCTCTTGAGACCTTGACTCAAGAGGACTCAGCAGATTCTGAGACTCTCTGAAACATTAATGAATTTATTTCCATGAGTGCATAAAATAGAATATACAAATAAACTTGGTGAAGGCTACAACCAATTTATGACAAAGGGGCTAAATTAGAAATTAGTCCTTTTGCCTTTTCCACTCATGACCGTTTCCAGAGCTTCCTTTGACATTAGCTGTTACAGAGGATGTTTAGGGCTTCAGAGCATGAGATCTCCACTGGCTATTGATAAAAAAATCATGACGTAAATAATGCTAGTTTAATGAATTTCTTAAGGATTAAATTTTCTATTCTTTCCAAAATATAAATATAAAAATAAATTCTGTTATGTAGAATGGGAGTGAGCCTGTCCTCAGAAGCTGGCTGGGCCCTGAACTGCTGCTGTTGTAGTGGAACAGGGCTGCACAGTCAACTGCAATAACCCCACCAAGAGAACAATATTGAGAGCAGCAGGAGGATGGAAAGACTGAAGAGTTTGTGGTCTGGGTGCTGAGGACAGTCAGAGATGTTCAACCCAGCTCTGCCTTTCTCTCTCTGGGTGGTGTAGAGCTTGGTCTCCAAATGTGCTTCCAAAGATGAAGCTTTGCAAAGAATCTGCCAGCTTCCCAGGATGCTATTACACTCTGCCCTTGCTACTCCACTGTCAGCATCATGAGTCTGAACCTGTACTGGAATATGTACTTCCTTGATAACCTTCCAAAATCTTTTCAAGTTACATAGTGTAGAGGAGGGAGGAAATAATTTGAAGGGGGCGATGGAATTTCCAAAAAAATTCATTCAGGAAAATATAAAAAATCTGGCCCTAGGTTTTCCTCATTGCCTTGTTTCAAAACCTTCCTGTTTGGTCATGGAAGGTGTTTAACAGTTGAAGAATAAGGCGTCTGCCAGCTTTCTGTCTAATTAGTGCCATATGTAATTCTATAGTTGAGAATAATGCATTTTGTTCAAAACAGATTGTAAACACAGAATAGCAGCAGTTTCTACTATTCTAAGAAGAAAGAATTCTAGATATGCAAGAAGAACCATATCTGCTACTAAAATTAATCCTTTTCCTGGTAAGTAATATGAAAGTTAAATAAAAACCTAATGAATCTTGAGGAACGAGGAGGCCAAGAAAGACCTTTTAAGTCTTTCCTGTCAGAAGATGTTTCAAATTTGTTTTCAGAATTACCTTGGTCCCACATAAATTTGATCTGGCTTATGTTATGGAAATATTTTTATAGCATAAAGAAATAATTCTGACAATGAAACCATAAGGAGGCTTATATATATCAAGTGGGAATGCTTCTCCCAGTCTTCCAAAGTTTTGCATTCACTATTTTGTGTTTTTACCTCCTTTAAATTTTTGATCATGTTCTGTGCCACATTTGAGGTTTGGCAGCTGAGCACTTTGTGTGTGTGTGGAAAATATACAGATGTACACACATTTATGTATGCTCTATGTGTTTATGTCTCTTGACAAAATCTGCTGTCAAAGGGTGGAATGAACTCAGAGAATGACTCTGCTGGCACTTTGTAGCCTACTTTATGGAAAAAAAAAAGTACAATTTTCTTGTCTAAGATAGGAATTACAATGTGGTCGTCAAAGAGTGTAGTGTATTTTGCACAGATAAATTTATCAGCATGGTTAAACTCATAGTTTAATCCAGGTATTATGATTTGGTAACAAATCTCTGTGTGAGGGGAAATAAGTCGTTGTAGCTCTGTGTTATTGATATTGCTGGTTGAGTCATATGCTTTAATAAATTCCATGGATTCTAGTTCACAAAGGGAGCTCTGTCTTTAAAATATTAACATAGACATATAGAGTAATAGTTCTGAATGGCAAACCAACCTCCCTTCAAAACAAGAACAACTACAAAGCCAGGAAATGAAAAAAACTGGTTTTGATCTGGCTAGGCTTATGTACCTCCCTGTTTGTTTTGTCAGTTTTTCAAGAGTAAGAGGACATTCAATAATTTCTCCCTACAGCTCAGTAACTCTTGGCATTTCTCTTTTACCTAGGAAAGAGT
>NW_009970716.1:3682040-3727286 GCF_000747805.2 Chaetura pelagica
AAAGAGTGAATAGCTTCCTGTCTGCCTGAACTCTTCTGGGAGTGCAATTTATGCTCCTCACTTTTAAACCACTGGCAACCTCGAAGATGTATTTATGAGCTCATTATTTTCATCCCGCAGGATAGGAATTGTCTTTCTGACATCTTTTGTATTGAGTAGCTTCACTAACACCATACCTGTTTTATCAGCATGTTCACAATGGCATTTTTAGTGTTGTATATCCAAAGGCATTTTTTATAATGGAGTTTCATGGAAATTCAAATGTAGTTTTACTAGATTTTACTGAAGAGAATAGATACCCCATATTGGTCTGTCGTTCTTATTTCTATGTTTCTGCCACTTCAATCTATCCATTTAACTCAGAAAGATGCTTAGTTGTATGAACTGCTATAATGGGTTTTATTTTAATATTAAATTCCTTGATTTCACACTCCATAATTCTAGTCAATCCAGTCAATTTCCTGATTTATAGCAATATAGTTTACAGTGGAATCAAAGACCATATGAAAAGGGTTTATTTTTTCACAGTTGCTAAGTTTAAGATTTGCTACCATGATAATGGATTATAAATAGCTACAGATGACTTCTTTGACAGCCCTTGATAATACTTTCACTATCATTAGTGTATAGATTGGAAACTTGAAACAACACATTGAGATCCACTAAGGACAATTCAATCACCCTGGAAACACTGCAGTGAGACTAAGTATATATCTGAGAGGATGTGACAGTATCTCCTATAGATGAAAAGATGTATAGGTCCTACTAGAAGGTTATTCAAAGTTCAGAAAGGATAAGGAAAGAAAAATAAGGAAACCTATACTTTGAGAATGAGAATTATTTCCAAGGGAGGCTCAGGAAGTTACTATCTTAATATCACTCTGGTCCTACAAAAAGATAAGTTACAGCATGGATGCTAGTTTTGTGAAGCTGATTGTGGCTCTGTGTCCATGAATCATCTCCATTAAGTCTGGTGGCCAGAGGAAAGGAGGGAAAATGTACAGTATGTTCCCTAAGTTAGGCTTAAAGTGACAGCCTTCCAAAGTCATGTTATGGAGAAGGATTAAGCACAAATGGTGAGGCCAGGGGAGATTTATAGCATTCTGGTCATGAAAGTTGACTAGATGTTGTCTGTGCTCTTAAGAAAAAAAAGTATTCATGAGAGCGTGGGCTGTACAGAGCACATTTTCTAGACTTTGGATCTGTTCCTGCCATGGCATCTTTGCAAAACAGTCCCTTGAATGGAATGAATTGACAAAGCAGAGTTGCCCCTAAATGCAGACACAAGAGAAAGGAAAGAGTACAGAGTGCTTTTTCTTCGGTGCAAGAACTAAGCATTCTGTGGCTGATCTGTATTTCCAGCCACAGAGCATTTTGTATCAAATAGGACTTCATAGTTGTAGCACATGGATAATAATCCACAGAAGAAAAGTCAATTCCTTGCTTTATGTTCATGACAGAGAATCTTAGGGAGATTCCCACATAAGAGATTTTTATTGCAAGAATTTATTTGAGGAGCTTTCTCACATTGAAGAGGCAATAGAAGAGGTTTTGGAACAACTTCATAAATTAATAATAGCAATTAGAAGGACTAGACAGTATTCCTCACAGTGTTTTAAAAGAATGCTGATAAAAACTGCTGTACTGTCATGTGCAGCATACTGCTTGTGTCAGCCCCTGTTCCAGAAAACGGGAAGGCAGCTCTACTTACCCCACTCTTACACTTTTCCCTCAGTTCACTTTCCCTAAACTGCTTTACTACGTTTTCCACTACTAGCAACTGATTAAGTATAGCTGTTCTCATATAGCTGTATCCTAAAAAGGATAAGCCTGGGGAGAAGGGATGTAGCTAAATAGAAGTGACACAGTTAATTTTCTTGTTATGAGCTCAGTAGTAATCCTGGTTTAAAGAAATGATGGATGGTCAGGGACAGGATGGACCAGTAGTTAAAATATTATTATTGTTCTACAATAGTTCTTTGAGAAGTGCATTGGATCAACAGTTGTGAATTCATTTGTCTGACAATGCTACTTCTGCAGGGAGACCTCATAGTGGCCTTTCAGTACCTGAAGGGGCTACAGGAAAGCTGAGGAGGGGCTTTTTACAAGGACATCTAGTGATAGGATGAGGGCAAGTGGTTTTAAGTTGGAGGAGGGTGGATTTAGGTTAGACATTAGTAAGAAATTCTTTAGTGTGAGGGTGGAAAGACACTGGAACAGGTTGCCCAGGGAAGTTGTGGATGCCCCCTCCCTGGAAGTGTTCAAGGCCAGGTTGGATGGGGCTCTGAGTAACCTGGTCTAGTGGGAGATGTCCCTGCCCATGCAGGGAGGTTGGAACTAGATGATCTTTAAGGTCCCTTCCAATCCAAACCATTATATGATTCTATGATTTAAATTAATGTATCTGCATCTCTAGGCAGTGAAATCCCACTGAAAAATTGGCTGTCAACCTTTGCCTTGTGTTCAGATAGGTCTCAATTATTTTAAGACTCATTGTTTAACCCTCTGCTGATGTTTGTACTGTTTAATAATATGGATTAAAATTATTTCAATTTTCAATAGGGAAAACCAGCAAACAACAGATTTCAGTTACTTTACAGACCACAAAGTTGCTGCCCATAATTCCTGAACATGAGCATGGTCATGTGGGTACATCAACTGTAGCTGGTAAGTAAACAATTGACAACTCTGATTATTCTGTTTTGCCTCTTATCTTTTAGAATTAATGGTATGTGATATCTGCTCAAAATAAATTGCTACTTCTTCTAGCCAAGTATATGAGAAGACAAACTGGAAAATGTGTTTTGTGAGAGCCAGGTGGCAAGGAAAAATAATCAGTTTTCCTTCTGCTACCAAGCGTCTTCTGTAAACTAATGTGTTAGCCTTTTAAATCCTGTGTGTCCCTGAAGGTCCCAGCACAATTTTTGACATTATTTTTCTGGTGTAGAATATTGTGTCCTGGATTTCAACATTATGCTGACATTCATTTCTGACATGGGCAGCGGAAACAAGCAATTTGCAAATGATCTCTGAAGAGACTCGTGTTTGAAATCAATAGTTTGCTGATCAAATTCCACAAACAAAAGAAATCACTTGCTCTGTTGTTATTACACCAGTCAGAAGGAGTGACAAGAAGTTGGTTTCAGCTTGAAACAAAAACTAGACTCCCACTTCTAACTTTCACCTGCCCTTGTACTCCACTATTATTATTGCAAAGTTGAGATGTAAGGATAAAAGTCTGAAAAGAAATGTGCAGTGAGAGATACCTGTTCCTGGAAATACTTACAGTGCCTAGAAATGGAGCAGATGCTATTTGAATACGTAATACAGACCAATATATCAATCTTATAGACAAGTTTATGGCTGCTTGAACAGATTTTATTACTGTTTATGGTGATTTTTTAGATTAAAAGCTTAAGAAGGTCCTTCTTTACATCTATTTAAATTGGATGCAGTTTTATTGAAAACTCAGTATCATGTTCCACTATCTTTTTAATGTGTTAAAAAAACTGGTGTATTGAAGAGTGGTTTGATTTTTGTGCTACATATGGAACCATAAACAATGAAGCTGTATGTTGTGAGCAGAGCTACAGAAGAAATTTTGAATAGTACTGCTGACAAAAGATGAGGTACTACCATAATGAATTATTAATTGAGCTAGATTATTGTTTGGCTTTTGAGAGAGACTAGCGGGGTTACAGGACAGCATATTATAGTAATCAAAACTTTCAAAAACTTTCAAAGTGATTTCCATCCATAGATCTTACAAAGTCTTACAAAGACGGAAAGTTGTCATTATTACTATTCTAAAATGAGGATATCAGGAGGCAGAGAAAGGTAACATGACTTGGGAAGTCCAAGACATAGATTTGGACATCAGAAGCTTTTGCTGAGTGAGCAGGCCCTTTCCCAGACCCTCATCAGCCTTTCTGTAGGGCACATTATTCCCTTCTCCAGGGACTTCTCCCAACCACTTCAGTACTAGACCGTTTCTTTTTCTGCTACCTGCCAAATGTCTCTCAGGTAAACTTCTTTCTTCCCATGTTCATGCCCACCTTAATTGTTTCCCGTGAGAGCATTTACTCTCAAGTTCAAAAAGAGTAATTCCTAAGCTTGTAATAGGATGTGCTGCTATGGGGGTGCTCACTAGTCTTCAGTGCCTTCATTTACACAGTATTACGGCTGATAAGTAGCAGGCTTTGACCTTCCAGGATGTTGAGTTCACCAAAACTCATCTTTTAGAAGCAGAAGTCATGATCCATCATATACAAATTTAACTTTTGTGTTTCTAGAGGTGCGAGTAACCATTGAGATCATTAGCTCTCCTTTTGCTTTCATTATCTTAACCGTTACATATTAAAGGATAGAAAGAAGAGTTGGAACAACTTTGCCAGTCTTTGATTGCTCTATGAGGCAATATATGAGATCCAGGACACTCTGGGATAAAGTTATCCCCTTCCTTAATCTCTCTGGGTCAATGACTGAAAGAAAAAGGATCAGGTATCTTGAGAAACCCCAAATACCTTGTTGCAGTGCTGTGCTGTACAGAAGTAGCCTTGTATTCCTGGTTGTAACAGCCTTCCTGTCAGGGACTGCTGGCAGTCAGTTGAAAGCTGGATGTGATGTGTGGGATTAATGCTGAATACATGAAATCACCACATTACTTGGTATGGGAAGACTATTAAAGACTGTGTCTGGAGAGGCAAGAACTTACATCTAGATCTTCCCTTTCATCACATTAGGTTTTGAATAACGTTTCTCAAAGGCAGACGGTCTCAAGGCTAAATATTCTGTGAAAATAATAAAAGCACTTCTGCCTTATTGTCGCTTCACTTCCTGCACAGAAACACTTCCCCCTTCATCTGATAAGGTCAGATTCAACTCATTGCTACTGGTGTTTGTGGGTGGCTCCGTGCCTAGAGACACTGCAGTTACAGGAAATCCTGCTAGCTAGAAGTCCTTTTGGTTACTTAAGTTGTGGAAGGAAATTGCTGTTACTTCTCTCATGAATGCTGATGTTTTCTCTAAGAGGTCTCTAGAGTGCTACTAAAGACGAGTTACTCGGCTGCATCAGAAGTGCATTCAGCTCAGCACTGAAACAGAAAAATTCTCAGATGATAACATTCCCAAAACTGGCAAAGGTAGTGATAGACCTCCTTCAACTTGATAAAACCTGTGTTTTCCAAGAAGGAGGTAGGGTGGAGATAAGCAGTGTGTAGCAGGAGCTTCTTGATCAAAAAGCATCAGCTTTGTGTCACACTACCAGCTGCTCCCCTGGAGCACATGCATTTGACCACTGCAAGAAGGAAGGCTTCTAGCCTGAGCTAGAAACCTGAGAGTGGTCCACTGGGAACAGTGCTTACATCTGTCCTTCTTTGCTTCCAATCTGGCTTCAGTCTGGTTGGTAAGTTACTCTCAGTGCCTGCCTTGGATCAAACAGGCAAGATGAAGACAGGCAAACCCCTTTTGACTTACGCTTTTCCTCATTTCCAGCAAGCTGAAGCTGCACTCAGAGAAAGCATTAACCAGAGCACAGTGTTTATTTGATGTCTGTGTAAGGAGGCTGGATGCACAGCAGGTGTGGTAGGTAGAACAGCAAGCTGTAAGGAGGTGGAAATGGAAAAGCAAGGATCACCTTTATCACCATCATCATTGCTACTGAGCTGGACAACCTGCTGATGGACTCAGCAGCGGCCCTTAACCCAACACATTGGAAGCTGAGAGGGTTGACAATCTTGTTTTTAGCCACAGGAATTTTGTGAATTAAAAATCCAGGTCAGGCAGGAGAGCAAAGTATAAGGTATATTATTCACTTGTTGCTCCAGTCTGCAATAGGGAAGTATTTGTCTTGCTAACAGACAGAGACAACAGTAGTCAATGTCATATAGCTACTTTCTGCTGAATTTTTCTGTTTATGTCAGATAAAATGACATATTTCTTTTTTATACATGTCATTTTAATGTATTTGTATTTAAGATTATACTGTTGATCTTAGAATGCAAGTATGTTGATAAACATGTGATCACACATGTGCATGGTCATGCTTATCAATACACTTATCTCCCATGTGTGTATTTATGTGTGTGTGTACAGAGATGCATGCACATGCTCCATTACCTACTGTTAATTGTTTACTATCACACTGACAGCTAATTCAGCTAATAAAAAAACGTACCAACCTCTGCACTTGAACCTTTGCCAAAGGGGAATCTTTTCAGCATAGGTCACTTCATGTCTGTATGTATTTTCACAGTAAGTATTATTATTACATCTGAGTGCTGAAGTTAAGAATCCTCCTCTGTTTCTGCCATCTTTCATTAAAACACCATATTAACAACTGCCTGGGAAAAAATGAGTGACCCACGTCTCTCAAGAGCTTTAAGACATTCCTCTCTTCACATATGACAGCTCTAGGTATATTTCCTTAGTGCTGTCAAAAGCTGACATTAATCACTATACATTTCAAGGTTTCTGTTTATTTAGATAGGAAGCATGAACATTTTATTCAGGGAAAATATTTGTGTTTGTAGACAATGCTGTTCAGGGGACAGCGTGCTAGAATAAGGCTCTGGAGACCCAACTTGTTCTGTCTCTGATGATGATGCTTCATTACTAATTTGCACTGTGGTATGAACAGTTTATCCTCAGCTTAAACCAAGATCTTGTAGATCTTTTGACTTAGAAAGCACTACTTGCACCAGCTATTATTTTTAACAGCTCTAAAATGCTATGGATGTGTATCTGGGACTGGTTGTTGTTGGTTTTTTTGGGTTTTTTTGAGTGAATACTCTCTTCTGTGACAGATGAAAGGACAGAAACAAGAAGCTGGACTGGAAGCAAGAAATCTGGGAGAGCAAACCAGAAGGATAAATACTGAATTTATGTATCAAATCAAGGCTACTAGCTACCTTTACTTCAAAAAGTGCAGCATGTGAAACTATGAGGGCTAACGTTTATGAACGTACTTGATTCAGTGGCTGTTGTCTAAAACAGTTGGGGAAAGAATAATTGGAGTTAGACATAGAAGTGGGCAAGAGTCAAATCACCATGCCCATTAAAACACCTCTACATATGGTAAGCAGCCTATCTGAAGGTTTTAGAGTATTCAGCAAGACTATTTTGCTGATGGTTAGCCCTGAAATTATTGCTACATAGGGAAGGTTTTGGCTAAACTTACCCTTGGAGGCTTAAGAAAGCCTGTCTCAAGGAGGGATTTCTCTCTGTGCCTTTGTCCTGCCCTTCCTTGTGGCATCTTTCCCCAGTGGTGGGACCATATGGACTCTGGGCAGACTGCTGGGCAGGTCTCGCTGGCTTCTTCCATACCCAAGTGCACTTCAACCTTACAGTGATCAGGGTAGAATAAAAACCACATGTATATCACAAAAAGTAACTGTGAGCCCTCTCTTGCAGTACTTCTGTCCTCTGCCTGTTTAAGGGAAAGCAGCATTGTATTCTCTGAATCAAAATGAACATTAACGGATTTTCTGAATTATTAGAGACAGGAAAGTGTTCTCTTATTTGGAGAAATTAGAGACAGATACAGATTTGATATTTCCTGCATGAAATGCTGCCTTTTATGAGGAAATCATGAAGGAAAACTCAGTGTTTTAAAGCCAACTGTTGTGGACTTTTTTTTTGTGTGTGTAAAAAGTCTCCAGTATCATGCTCTGAACTGTTGTTAGATCAGATTCACACAAACTGGCCACTATTACCCCAAACACTTTATTTCCTGCCTCAGTTTCTTCAATACTCATTTCCCCAAGGACAAGATTAAACAATCTCAGTGCCCTGCCTCCCATTAATTCTCTTAATAGAACCAGCAGACGTGTCAAAGGCTGCATAAAAGCTAATGAAAGTTCCACATCAGCAATTGCCAGTGATTTTTAGCACACTTACCTTTCACCATTAGCACTTCCATCTCTCTTTGTAAAGAGCTTTGAGATCCTTGAACATGTAAGGCACTTCACATCTCCGTATTTCTTTCTGATTGACAGTGCAGCTGTGTAGTTAGACAAGTTGAACTCCCAGAGAATATAGAATTTAAGTGACAATCTTATCTTCAGGTGAAATGGATTATAAAACTGGAACATAAGGTAGATAACAGGTAAATGACAGGGATGACACACAGGGGAAGGATGTGTTTGGCTAAAAAGGTGAAAACCTCTTTTACAGAAATTATAAAACAAAAGAAGTTGGTGGGTCCTTTTCCTCTCCTATAATCTAAAAGCATGTGGACACAAAACCTCTGATGTGGGGTGGTTGGCACCACCAGCAAGTAACTAAATGTAGGAGAGGCTGATTCCTACCCAGATATATGCAGAGTACCATCATGGCTGTTGTTTTCTAAGGCTACCCTACCCTAGCGATTTAGAAATTTAATTGTACAGCTTCCAGCCTAATACCAAGAAATTTCAGTGCAGGTCTAGCTAGCCTTTGGCGCAGGCCCCTGCTGCCTTCTGAGGAGGTCTTTAAATGCCATAATTACAGAACGCGATTTAGAAATTTAATTGTACAGCTTCCAGCCTAATACCAAGAAATTTCAGTGCAGGTCTAGCTAGCCTTTGGCGCAGGCCCCTGCTGCCTTCTGAGGAGGTCTTTAAATGCCATAATTACAGAACTTAGTAGCTGAAACAGAGCAACTAAAAATATTCTTTGCCTGCTTTTCGTTATGTGGTTGTGGCTATACAAAAATGTTTCATATTTAAAGAATCCATCTCTCATCTGTCTTCAAGCAAGACGCCCACACAAACAACAGAAGATACAAATTATGCAGGGAAAGCAGTGAAGCTCATAGTTTCAATCATTCTAGCAAAGGCACACACCAAATGTACTCAGAAGCGAGAAACAGATTACAGTTAAGCCGTTTTTAGAAATTGTGCATGTATTTACAAATAACAGTAGGTGTGATTTTAAGTTGCTGGGATCCTGCCAATTATGGTTTTGATACTTTTTCTGAAAAGCATAATTTCAGTGCTCAGTGATGGTACTGTGGTTAAAGTCATCATAAAGCTGGGTGTGATGCTGAAGGCAGAATTTCCTACTAGTACTGGGTTTGCCAGTTGGCCATTTTTGTAAGACATCATTTTTATGCTTTCATGAATTCCTGCAGATAACTATGAAAAAAGATTTATGCCTGCATGCAGCTTTAAATCATTTCCAGGTCTGCATGCAATCACTCAACTACATATTTACTTTATAAATATAATGGAAGAGAATTCCTCATCTGTTTCTGCTCCCGTAAGATTCAAGCCTTAATCATACATTAAAATGAAAACTCCTCTCAGTATGAAAGAACTCACAGAATTAGAAAGCTGAGAACATTCCAGAGTACTTGGCACAGTTTCTGGGCTCTGCATAGAATTCATGCCAGGATGTGTTTCTTTCCAAAACAGACACTTAAGAGGTTTTTGAAGGGAAGCACTCCTGCTTGCTTGTGGAGCTGGACTGTAATGGGCACGGTGCAGGCTGTTTAAACCCCCTGTTCCATTAGCCAGCATCAATTTTTGATGCATTGCATCCTGCCTACACTTGCCATTTTCTAGTTCATTTCAGCAGCTGCTGCCTCCAGTGTGATTTCACAGCCAAGGAACGCTTCTTATCCCAGTTCTTACCATGTAAAGGAGAAGGGAGACAGATGTTGTTAGGCCTGCAGCTACGTGAACTACCAGAAGGGGTGACAAGCTACACTTGCTTTTTCACCCATGGTGAAAGTACACTTCCCTTGCCACCCAGAATTGGATAAGTCCCAAAAAAGCTTGAGTGGGATCTGGGTATTTTCATATTTCAAGGTTCCTTATCACATGCTACTCTGGAAGCTGAAGTCCAATTTTCAGAAGTCTCATTGATAATTACTGAGGAGTATTTTTCACTTGGGAATATGGAAAAAACTGCTTTTATTGAATTATTTCCAAATCAGTCCTACTGTATACAAGTATATTCAGGAGTGAAGACAGAGGCAAAGAAGGCATTCAGCACCTCTGCCTTCTTTATATCCTCTGTCACCAGGGCTCCCACCTCATTCCTCAATGGGCCAATATTGCCTCTATTGCTAGTTTTGCTAGCTATGTACTTGAAAAAGCCCTTTCTATTATCCTTAACCTGACTTGCAAGGTTAAGTTCCAAGGAGGCCTTAGCTTTCCTAATTGCCTCCCTACATCCTCTGACAACAGTCCTATATTCCTCCCAAGTGACCAGCCCCTCCTTCCATGATCTATAGATTTTCCTTTTCCACTTAAGTTTGCCCAGTAGTTCCTTCTTTAACCAAGCAGAACTTAGTAGCTGAAACAGAGCAACTAAAAATATTCTTTGCCTGCTTTTCGTTATGTGGTTGTGGCTATACAAAAATGTTTCATATTTAAAGAATCCATCTCTCATCTGTCTTCAAGCAAGACGCCCACACAAACAACAGAAGATACAAATTATGCAGGGAAAGCAGTGAAGCTCATAGTTTCAATCATTCTAGCAAAGGCACACACCAAATGTACTCAGAAGCGAGAAACAGATTACAGTTAAGCCGTTTTTAGAAATTGTGCATGTATTTACAAATAACAGTAGGTGTGATTTTAAGTTGCTGGGATCCTGCCAATTATGGTTTTGATACTTTTTCTGAAAAGCATAATTTCAGTGCTCAGTGATGGTACTGTGGTTAAAGTCATCATAAAGCTGGGTGTGATGCTGAAGGCAGAATTTCCTACTAGTACTGGGTTTGCCAGTTGGCCATTTTTGTAAGACATCATTTTTATGCTTTCATGAATTCCTGCAGATAACTATGAAAAAAGATTTATGCCTGCATGCAGCTTTAAATCATTTCCAGGTCTGCATGCAATCACTCAACTACATATTTACTTTATAAATATAATGGAAGAGAATTCCTCATCTGTTTCTGCTCCCGTAAGATTCAAGCCTTAATCATACATTAAAATGAAAACTCCTCTCAGTATGAAAGAACTCACAGAATTAGAAAGCTGAGAACATTCCAGAGTACTTGGCACAGTTTCTGGGCTCTGCATAGAATTCATGCCAGGATGTGTTTCTTTCCAAAACAGACACTTAAGAGGTTTTTGAAGGGAAGCACTCCTGCTTGCTTGTGGAGCTGGACTGTAATGGGCACGGTGCAGGCTGTTTAAACCCCCTGTTCCATTAGCCAGCATCAATTTTTGATGCATTGCATCCTGCCTACACTTGCCATTTTCTAGTTCATTTCAGCAGCTGCTGCCTCCAGTGTGATTTCACAGCCAAGGAACGCTTCTTATCCCAGTTCTTACCATGTAAAGGAGAAGGGAGACAGATGTTGTTAGGCCTGCAGCTACGTGAACTACCAGAAGGGGTGACAAGCTACACTTGCTTTTTCACCCATGGTGAAAGTACACTTCCCTTGCCACCCAGAATTGGATAAGTCCCAAAAAAGCTTGAGTGGGATCTGGGTATTTTCATATTTCAAGGTTCCTTATCACATGCTACTCTGGAAGCTGAAGTCCAATTTTCAGAAGTCTCATTGATAATTACTGAGGAGTATTTTTCACTTGGGAATATGGAAAAAACTGCTTTTATTGAATTATTTCCAAATCAGTCCTACTGTATACAAGTATATTATCAGCAATGCAGCTGGGCATGGATTTGCAGATTACTTCATTGGGCTGGTGGTTTGGTCTATTTTTATTTTTTCCCAAGAACATAATTTAGTTTACTTTGGCTCAGCTGCAGAAAGACCTTGTTAATACCCAAAATTTACTTCTGAACACTGCTGCAGGTGGAATAATTCATGAAGCAAGGGACTCTGGAATGGAGACAGATAACACACAAAACTTAGCTCTTCCTCTATCTGGCAGGAGGGAAGAAGAGATTGAAGCCTGCTCAGTTATTTGAAGGGAAGAGATCAGTCACCACCTACCTTTAAAAGAGTTCCAGACTCAGCTCTGTGTAGCTGGAGGCACTCTGCAGAAAGTCAGTTTGAGACACTTCAAGGACATCCTTACTGGTGCACTTCAGCCAGGTGGATGTGGTAAATGCTCCCTAGGGCAGCTTCTGGCTCTGCGCACTCTTCCGTGTCCAAGCTTCCCAGAAAGTGAGTGAGGTCAGTGCTTCTCGCTCAGGTTCCTGTATCCTGCTCTCATGGGGCAGGTACCTAACCACCATCCTGGTGGCAGGTACTATCACTGGGTCTTTTCCTCCAATTGGATGTGTATCTTCTATTTTGTCTGCCTCTTAGTTACAATGTTGTTTTCTTTTGCAATAAAGAGAATAATTCATTACTGTGTAAGTCAAAAGAATGACATTAAAGATAAATTCAGAAAGACTGCTTTTTAACCTCTTTTTTTTTTTTTTTTTTTCTGATGCTGTTTTCTTTAGTTTCAGATGTCACTGTATGAAATATGATTACCACTGGATGAAAGAAGACACATCATACGCCACAGAAGAAAACATCTCTCTTTTCAGTTTGGAGATCTATATTATCTACCATCAGAACTTTGGCTATTAAGAAAACATGAATGATGCACAACCATGTTTTGCTGTTGAAACAATTCCAGTAGGAGGGTATAGACTTCACGTCTACTTTCAGTTTATTCAGGATTTAATCATATGGTTGGGAGATAATCCTTACAATATTTTCATTTTTTATCAGAGAAGACATTTTATATTCTCCATAGGATAGGAAAGTCTGTTTAAAGATGGAAATTATCCTCCACTTTCAAGAAATGGGGACATTTTTTAGCCTATTTAATGCTCTAGGTAACTGATATGCTTAAAAGATACAATTTCTGGCTGTTGAGGAATGTGGCCAACATATCACAGGAGAGAATTCTGCAGTACATTTTAATTTCTGCAGTAAACTAAGAAAATGTTAATAAATTCTGCAACATCTTAGTGAATAAACAATTGTAGAAAAAGATTAATTTGGCTTCAAACCACAAATCATTATTATTGTTTTTCCATAACTCATTAAGACACGAAATGGGTTTTGTACTTTTTTGATAAATTGCATTTCTACCTTTTGTACTAGCTCAGGTCATTAATATTGACACATTATCTCCTGGAACTTTTCCTTACTTACCATTTATTACTGCTCCTCTGGGTGTAATGGAGCTGTTTGGGCTGAGCAGGGTTCCAAACTCATTTGGTGCAAACACATTATTTGTGGGTACAATGTAAGCATCAATTGCTAGGCAGAGACACAAATTGCAGAGCCAGAACTTCAGACTCCCTTGTGCTAAATCCATCAGGATGAACAGATTGTAAACTGCCCCTTGCAAATACGATAAGCAGCAATTTAGCATCATGTTAATACTTTGTAGCCCCCACCTCTTACATTTATATAGCTTTTTCCCTCTTGAAGATTTCTGAAATTGCTTCTCCAGGCATTATACTGCATCAAACAGTTCAGATTTAATAGGAATAGTTGTGAACGTTAGTTTCTGAACTATTTGAGGCCATATGGAATTTTTTACATTTAGTTGGGTAAGTCTGAAGTATTTGCTTCTATTGTTTGTTACCATGTTATAAAAAAATCAGAGGAAAATACTGGCTTCCCCCCTTCTGGGGGATTTTTAGGCTTTATTGCTTATCTGTGGTAATAACTTAAAGCTTTTCAGAAATGGATTTTTTAATACAGTCTATAAAACAAACCTTTCACAATTTGTTTCTGGTTGTGGCTTTTTTTTTTTTACATTCCTTTCTCAAATCACTGTAGAATTGCTAAGGCCATCCTTGTCAGTGTTTCAATGCTTCAAATTATGGCACTTAAGTATCACTTTCCTTTCAGGAATCCAGGGGCAGCCCAGCTCTTTGTGACCTCAATTTAATTTCTTTTGTTGTATAATTTAATCCCATTATTCTTGCTGCCTATAACCTCCCTCTTTTCTTTTCCTTGGATGGCTAAAGTGTGACTTAAATATTTTATTACCCACAGGTATGCCACAGCTCTCTATGTGTTTGGTTTTACTACACAGAAAGGTTCAATCTTCCAAGTTACCTTTAAAAACACCAAGAATTAAGTCCAGAAGGCTTTTCATAAGTTTTTTGTATCTGTTGAGTAGAGCTTACTTTGTTTTGCAAGTATGATCCAAACGACAGGAAATGAGGAGAATGGGGAGACATTGGTAAAAATGGTAAGAAAAAATGCAGTCCTAAATGTAATTCAGATTGAAAGGGACTTCAGGCAGTACCTAGTCAAAGCTCCTTACACTGGAGGAGGAGGGAGTGTATTAAGAAGCAACCAGTTCAGTGTCTTCCTGTTTTCTACTGAGGTCCTCTGGGTTTCTCTCCTCCCATTTCCTCTTAACCCCTTGTCTTCACCTCTGGCTTTTTCAAAACTGAACGTGAGGAAAGGATGTCCTGGTGCAGTCTCTCAAGTACAAGATGATGGGCAGGAGGCAAGAACCTCAGGAACCAGTCAGGGGGAAGGAGACACGAAGGTGGAGGAGGGTGGGATGAACAAAACTGGTGGGGAAGACAGAACTGATGGTGTACAGAAATGTGCAAAATGGACATGGGGCAGAACTGATAAGGGAGGAAAGGCACAGACCACCTTAAATATAAGGTGGTATGGTGTCTGAGATAAGCAGGGCAGGAAAAGTAGGATTGAATTTTTGTAAGTCTAGTACATGGGTTGAGAGGCTTCTGAAGGTGTTTAAAAGTTGCTGGAATTACCCCGTGCTCTAGCTTTCATAGGGGTGACACTATCTGACTCTAGAGCTGGCACCTTTTGTCGAATGCCTTTTAGCTTCCTTTCTGCAGTGTGGAAGAGAAATAGCAGACATTTGCTTGAGTCATGTCTTCACACCTTCCTCTTTACAGCAGCAGCAAATTCAGTTCACTAGGAATTATGATTAGCCCTTGATGCAGTGTTTTCAGATTCCTTTTGCACAGTATTGTAGTGTTGCAGGAAAAACATTCTTGGGTAAGATGTCTGAAAGGCAGAATGAATAGTTCTGCTTTGAGTCTATTACAGCACCTCCTTAAAGACTGTCACGGGAGGCTGTGGAAAGGAGATCAAAGTGGGGAGACTAATGAGGAGTTCTTAGCAGATCTGTACTCAGGGACATTTGGGGTGCAGGCAACAAAGGGGAAATGAGCACTGCAGATCTAAAGAGATCAGATTAGCTGTTTCCTTTGAGCTCTTCCTCTTTGAATGTTCTTCTCTTTGACTTAGTTCCTTCGAGGTCATGCAGATTTTCATTTTACTTAATAAGTGACATTATTCCAGTTCTGCTGGAACTAGTCAGATGTCATCTCTGGTTTATTCTGAACAATGCTGAAAAATTCTTTTAGAAAGTCTTTTATTTAATACAACCTTGAAAATTGTTGCTATTTCCAGAGAGCATGTCTTTTTGGTTTTTTTTTCCTTTGAAAATAATTTTCTATCTCTCATGTTTTTAATGCAGCTCAATTTTTGACATTTTATTTTCCATTTTTTATTTCTAAAGCTGCACACCCTCATTGATATTATAAATGCTTCAGTCAGAGTATGGAAAATTTACAGGTTGCACACTAAAAGCAGCTGGTTATGTTCTCATATTCTCAGCAAAAAAGGTGGACCTGAGACAGAAAAAAAATTGTTTAAAGTCCAGAGGGCTTTCAAAGTAGGTCAGGCTGGCTGATAGTATCACATTAAGCCTTGCTCTGAGATGGTTTTTAAAAGAACCCAGGAAAGTATTTTTCCACCCTTTACATTCTTTTCAGACTAACAGAAAGGACAGGCCCGTCATTTGAAATAGAAGTGGAATGCCTCAAAGATAATCCTGTGAGCTGGGTGACTGCTTGTATAATAAAAAGCACTTCTTTTCACTGAAAAAAGGTGGAAATCTGTATTTGTCACTCAAAACACTGTTGCGCTTCAGACTCATTAAAGTTGTTCTAAATCCTGACTGGTGGGCGACACTGGAAACATCATTAAAAAGCACATCAAATTGTAACCACTGTGATTTTGTATAGTATGATTGAGGCACAGTTTAGAGGAAGGTATTAATGGCTGCAGTGGATGATTTAAGCAGCATGAAAAAAGTGGAAGAGACAGATCTTTTGTTCAGCTGTCTCAAGCAATGGATGCTGGAGTGTAGGAGCAAATAATAGGGAAAAGATATTTACACATGAATAGACTATACCCCAAAAAGCAGCAAACAACTTACAGTTTGCTTTGTTTTGTTTGCCAAAAAAAAAAAAAAAGGAATATCTGTAAAAAAAAAAAAAAAAAGGAATATCTGTAAAAAAAAAAAAAAAAAGGAATATCTGTAAAAAAAAAAAAAAAAAGGAATATCTGTAAAAAAAAAAAAAAAAAGGAATATCTGTAAAAAAAAAAAAAAAAAGGAATATCTGTAAAAAAAAAAAAAAAAAGGAATATCTGTAAAAAAAAAAAAAAAAAGGAATATCTGTAAAAAAAAAAAAAAAAAGGGAATATCTGTAATACACAAGTAAAGTACAGCAAATTACTTCTCTAACAGTTTAACTCACTCTTCAGCGATGACCTGTAACAGTGGATCATCTGCAAGACTGTAGGTTTGCAGGCATAGCTTTGAGTTTCATCTTGATACATTTCTCAATTTAGCAAGTGCAAAATCCTGTCTCCTTTGTCTCTGCATAAAGAGGTGTGCTCTTAAGTGAATGGAATGACATGAAAAACAGAACAGCTCAAGAGAACAGGTAATTTTCATAATATAAGTTATTTTTTAAATAAGTACTTAAAACCTAGTAGTTTAACAAGTGCTATGGCACACTCAGTGCACTGACCTGGAAAAGGTGGTGATGAAAGAAATAACATTCTCCCTTAGAAGTTTAAGGTAATGTCTGTTTTTGTCAGACTAAGTAAGATCACACTCATCATTCCAAAGCTAAATCACAAAATCCAAAATTGAAAGACTTCACTGAGTACATCCTCCCAACATATTATTCTTCAAGATGTTCTTTTTTAGTGTACTGTCTCAGTTCAGTATCTCAAGTGATGTAGTTGACCAACAGAAAAACCACAAACCAGTGTAAGCAAAATATTCTGGTTATATCCACATAGTACTTTTCTACTAAAATATTATTTACTTAAGATTTATTTAAAGATACAACATTCAGTTTTCCTAGGGCAAGATTATTGCATCTGAGATCAGATGCAGTATCCCTATGCTCATATTCTGCCCTATTTCCTATCCCACATTGTAGAGATGCAAACACTTTTAGCCCACATTATTTTTTGTAGCTTCTTTTACTTTGGGGTAAAGTACTTTATTCAATACATACATAACTCAAAAAAGACAGTGGAACTGCTAGTAAGGACTATCTCAGACAAACCATCTTTGTCTTAAGAATGCCCCATAGCAATTTCAAACATTTTCCCCTGAGGCTTCTAATACTACATTGTCCAGCCTCTGCTAAAGGGCACTATTGGTCAACACACTTTTCTGACAGGCTTAACACTTTATATTCTGCACTGCATTTCAAAGAAAAAATAAGACCCATATGAAAAAGTAACTAAATTAATTTATCCATTAAAACACTGACTCAGCATAGGAACAATCGGAAACAGCTTTTGCTGTGTTCTATGACCCATTTGGCAGTAATACCACTTTTACAGGTCCCTGATGCAGAGCTCTCCTCCAAGGTGGACAGAAAGGCTTCTTGATGAAAAATAATGATTAAAGTAAAAATAAACCCAGGATGCAACGATTGATAGGCAAAACCACTAGACTTTTCTTGGAAGTCTTCATTTGAAAAATAAACAAGCTTTAAACGAGGTATTATATTCTGCCTGCCAGCACAAGAACAGCAGAAAAAAACACTTTAAATAAACAGGCCTTTTTACAAGCTACTGAATTGTTTCACTGATGTTCAGATCTTTAACACTGAAATCTGCTCACAATGAAGTGTATGGAGCAAGTAGATGGTCCTCAGTAACCTGCACTGAGCAGCTGTTCTTCTGGGTAAAACTATATATAGAAGAATGACCCCTGGTCAAGTAAGCACCACTGTGTGTCTCTTCCAGCAGCCAGAGAAGACTACTAGGGAAGAGGACATTTATTCCCCCCAAAGGGTAGAAGCCAGAGAAACATTTGGTATGATGCAGTGTTTTCCATCAACTAAGCGTTATTTTGTAATGCATGGATATGACATGGATATAATGGTTGGTGGGAGCTGTGTTGTAGCTTTGGGATAGTGAGTCTGGTTACCAGTTGCATTTTCCTTGTTCCTTCTTCTCCCATGTTGTAGTAACATTAGCTGCTCAACCAGGCATAAATACCAATGAACGTCAAGCCTTGTTTGTCTTTTCAGCTGCTAAGGGGCTTCCTTATTTTTGTTCACGTTGCTGCAAGGTTTTTTCTAACTTCTGTTGAAGACTGTACCCATTCTACTTGCCCAGAAAGACATTTCAAATCTGTTAAATAACAGAGTGGCATAAAAATAGATTTTGCGCAAGAAACATCATTTCAGGCACAGTGAAAATTTCATCTCTGAACAACAAAGACAGAAAAGTCACAATGCATATGACAGCAAAACTGGGACAGCAGCAATGTAAGACACAAACACACCTTTCTGTCCTGCCTTATTTGGACTCACAGAAGTTGCCATGTGCAAAGCTGATACATGGCTTGTCATTTCTGACAAACAGGACAGTATTTCCTCCTGCTCCTTTTCATTAATGTTACGATGTATGAACTATGCTTCCATGATTAAGCACAGTCAGATGATAACTACAATTAAAAAGCATTTAAATACAATTCATTAGTGTATCAAGAAATAAAAAATAAAAAATAGCTGAAAGAAATGCAATAAACAAAATCCAGGAGAACAGGCTACATAAAATATTGGAAGCTTCTTCCTGTCTATGAGTTAAAGCAGCCTAAACAAACCCTGAGGTTCACAGCTCAGGACTTTAAGCCAAGGACATGGACAAAATACCAGGGTTGCTGGTATTAGTATGAAATGTCATTCCTGTTGCTCAGTTATGTCCTGTCTAGCTACTGCCTCAGAGAAAAGGTGATTGCTCTGACATACGACCTTCCCACCCAAAGCAATTGTCTTGTAACTTATTTTCACAACTTCCTTTCAATGCCCAAACCCCATATTTCTGAATTGTCAGTATCAGTAACTCTGTTTGATAGAAAGGTTCATAATGTTTAAAGCTCCAATTAACCCCCAAAAGCACCAACCTGGCAACACAACTGAGAAAATATTATTTTGCAGTGTTTCAGTTGCAAAAAAAAGTGAAATTTTATATTCCTTGCATATTAAAAAGATTTCTTTGGCCCTCAATGTTATTCAGCCATTGGAATTAAAAATAAGCATAAAAATATAAAATTGTGGGTCACAAAATATAGAGCTTTACCTATACTCTTAATTGGCTCAGAAAATGTTGAGTATAATTCTGCATGCATACCCTCCATAATTTTAATTTAGCAAAGTTAATGACTATTATTGTACAACTCTTTCAACACAAACTGTTAAGTAATTGGCACAGATTATTATGAAGTTATTATTTGCTACTGTAAATAATACTTAACAAGTGGAACACTACAATTAATTGTTCATGTTGGCTAAAATTAAACACTGAAACCAAGTTTTGAAATATACATTTTTAACTGACAGTAAGGATGCAAACAATGGAAATGGTCATTCGGGTTGAAATGTTCTAATTTGCTTCATGTATCGTCTACAACTGAAAGGGTCAACGTTTAGAATCCATGTTTAAGTCAATACACTTCAGTGTAAGTTAATGTAAAGGATATTCACTCAAATGGAAAATAAATTGCTCACTTTACTAACTACTTTTGAAGTCTGAAAGAGCTTGAAAATATTGCTCAATATTGCACGTGCAAAACTGCGTTTAGTGTCTTCAGAGGACTCTAAGTGGCCAGAGCTCTCTCAGACCATCTCCCCTCTCTGCATAAATTAAATACATCACATCTGTGGTTTCTGTTAAGCCCCGTGGTGACAACTGCTGGGAAACTGTCACTCTTGTGCTTTCAAGCAATTGGTTTGGATGTGTGAAATTTGCAGAACTGGAAGCAATAGCTGGAAAGCATCCTGAATATAAGTAGTACTGTTGCAGCCCTAATGGGGAGAGAAAACGTGTGGTTGATCAGTACAGCTGTCACATATTTAAGGACTTACATTGTACATCTACAATAAACGATTTTTTTTTCACATCTGCATCATATTATATTAGCCTATGCAAGCATATATTAGCACATATAGCATATATAGCATATATTAATATTCACACAAGATTTTAGAATCTCTATATAACAAAACCAATAAACTACAACCATTTACAGCTAATAAGCATAGCTTAAATAACTGTGTAAAAACCTAGTTTCCCCTCAGTTTGAACTCTTGGGGAGTTCTGTTTGTAAGCAGCATAAAATGCTACCGTGTTCAGAAGCAGATTTGACTTTTGAAATACAAACCAGCTAGTGTCTCCATCAAAATAACTGATTTTGAATTTGCTGTAGGTGGAAGAAGTGTCACTGATATTAACGGTTTGAATTATTCTAATGGCTTTAACACATAGTACTATTAGTGGAATGCCTAACACTGAGCAGTATAGCAACTTTAAATACTCCATGAACCTAGGCTGTACTAATACATATTTGTATACAAATATGGGAGTTAAGAGGTACAAAAGATTGTATTCCAAAATTCTGGACATTCTCAGATCTTCCAGTTCTTAGAGCTCAGAAAACATCTATCAGCTGCAACAGCAAATTTACCCTATAACAAAAGGAACTGCACAGTAATCTTTACCACAGCTCTATTCAACTTGCCATGATTTTCCTTAAAGGTATTCTTATTACAGTGCAAAATTTGCTATTGTAAAGCAATTTTCTTCATTTTTGAGGGACCACAGCTATAGGACACAGAATGACAATTTGTAGTCACTACTATATGCTTATTTGCATTTAAAGAGAAATGCGACCTAATTAGCCGAGTTCAAAGAATTTGTGCTGCAGAAGGTAAACGTTAGTACTTTGCAAGCATGTAACTCCCTCTTGACCTCTTTTTCTCCTCAGTAAAACTGGGGCATGTTTTACTTGCTGTACCCTCCTGATGAAAAATAGCTCATGGTGTCTAATGGAAGAAGTCACTCATAGATCATGACTGTCTGATAAATCACTCATGAACATTCTGGTGACATCTGACACATGGTTACCTATGCACTGACCAAGCCTGGTGCTAGATTGTAAATCTTTGCAGAAATCTCAATGCCTGTGGACGGAAAAATACTGTAGCATACCTGCAACTCAAATTTTAAAGAAAAACATCATCTGAAACTTTATGTGAGTAAGAAATACTTTGCAAGATTTGAAGCAGGTAACGGAACAGTAAGAACAGACTTATCCCAAGCAACCTGTGAAGATGACAAAAAGGACTAAACAGCACACTGCAAACTGTCTGACCAAAACAGCAGCAGACCATGAGAGCTGGGCAGTCTCACTTCAGTCATATAGTTCTGAAGAATCCTCAGTAAATGCAATATCACTACTACAGTATTTCTGCGAGAGGCTGAACACAAAATCAAGAGGTTTATGATTGGGCACTGAAACACATTGTCATTATTTTTAATGTAGTACTTTCTTCAGACATAAATGAGACTGTTTCATTTCAAAATAATTTTCCTAGAATACTTCCTAATGTGAACAAAGAGAAGCCTTACCTCTAATAGCACACTGTCAATGATGGGGTTGAGAACCTCTGCCTTTGTACTGCTCTGTAAACCAGAAAATGGAATGAAATGTCAGGACAAGAAATACATTTAACAGAAATATACTGATATCTGAGAAGTGGTTTTATGAATTCTATAAAGGTCTTGCTTCACCTTGATTCTTACTCAGACTGTTTATCACAGTATTCCTCAAAACTGTGTCTAGATTTCACACACACTTCAGCAGACCCTACATATTTCTATCACTGAGTACAACAAACTAAGGCCCACGGTTTTAGTTTTTCATTAATTCAGAATATAATACCATAGAATTTCAAATTGCCTGGTTTCCTACAGCTATGAGATTTATATGATATTATCTGTCCATCTGTCTGCTAGTACCCTTTTCATCTCCCTTAAAATGTGTTAACCCTGTAGCTGATTTCAAGGAAACAAGAAGAAATACAGGTCAGAAAGATAATTAAGTTATTAGACGTTTAGTGAAAATCTGTGATTAGGTGGAAATGAAAGGCCTAGATTAGCTCCCCAAACTGGAGATGGTAGATGTTGAGCTGGACAATGCAGGTTGGCCAGTACCTGTAGCTCAGTAAGTATAGCATTTTTCTCAACTGCCAGTTAGAAATAAAAATGGGTACAATGAATAGTGACATTATCAGAGGCTACAGTAATCAAACCCCTAGAAAACCAACATATGTCAGCTCTTTTTAAAATGTCAAATGTTCTTTCCTCTTTTATTTCTCACTGCTCTGTGCATTGTGGTTTTCCAGAAGGACAGTAACCTCCATCAAAAGTTGCTTCCTTCCAATACCAAGCAGTGAACTTCGTTAGAATGAAGAAAACACAGTATCATTTAATGTAACTGAAGGAGGTCCACTTAAAACTCTGTAGCTTTCATATTAGACATTTATAGAAATATGAAATACCTTAATTTTCATTTGGAGAAAGATGGCACAACAAAGGGAAGACAGCTAGGGGAAAGAGCAATTGTACTGTCCATTACTAGAAAATCCACTATGGCATGCACTGTTAAGTTATTGCCAATAAACTGCAAAACAGAGTAGTATCAATTAAAAAACTATCGGTTGTATGAATCAGTAAATTAAAGTTGGAAAGAAATTTTGCATGGAAAGCAAAGCTATTATTTCTTAATTCTGCATTACTACTCCCTCAGAAACATCACAGACACTGTGTACAGGCAGCTCTACCACCAGTGTCTGAGTTACACAGATACAGCTGTCAGGGTGGCACTGTGTTTGAAAAGAGCAGGATTTTCTGTTCTAAGCCATTCCTCAGTTTCCCACAGCTTAATGAACTTTGCAGGATACTGGAATGTGTTTGTGAACCTGGATGCTGTTGGCAGGTAAAGGAGGAGGTTGAATCATTGGGACATGCAGGAAGATGTAGATTTTCTACAGTCCTGTGTGTTCCTTACATTCCTACTGATCATGGTAAGCAGAAGGCTCACATCTTCCTCCAAAAGCCTACAGGGATGGGACAGCACATGAAGAGCACCAGACCACCCTGAACCTCTCTTCTGGGGAGTGTTATGGCAGCGGGAGTTCTCTTTGTGCTCAGTTACTTACGTTTACACACAAATGTCCACAAAAACTGAGTACACAGTTGGCAAGAACAAAACCTACTGCAATGCTTCTGAAAGCTTTACTTTCCAGTTTTATAAGCTGGGCCATCTTAAAAAAAATAAATTACACATGAAATATTATGTCTGTGCATGTATTTATTGCAAGAGTCACACAAATATATGCTAAAATACAATCCCAAAATACAAAATAAGCAGTTTCTCCCCTAGTAATGGGAAGGAATGTAAATTATTCAGAATAAAAGCAACCAAATGCATCATATTCTCCAGAAGTAACTCTGAAAAAAACTTGCTCAGAGATGCACTGGAAGAGCTCAAGGGAGAACTAGGAAAATTTCCTTTGATGTACATTTATGTTTTCATGGAGTAATTAGGAGAGCCAGATTTTGTCCTTCTTTGATGTTTACAGAACAATTTCAGCAACAGCACAATTATTGCCTCGAAATCCTGCTAGAATACTCAGATGTCACTCATCTTTGAAACATCTTGAAAAGCAGGATACTATTTCTAGCAAAAACATTCACAGACAAATGGTTACAGCTAAATGGAGTATCTTGAAATACAAGACAAAGGGGTAGTTTTTGGTTGTTTTTTTTGGTTTCTTTTGCCTTTTTTTTTTTTTTTTTTTTTTTTTTTTTTTTTGTATATGATACTAAAAGAATTTTTTTTTAGAACTAGGAAAATTTCCTTTGATGTACATTTATGTTTTCATGGAGTAATTAGGAGAGCCAGATTTTGTCCTTCTTTGATGTTTACAGAACAATTTCAGCAACAGCACAATTATTGCCTCGAAATCCTGCTAGAATACTCAGATGTCACTCATCTTTGAAACATCTTGAAAAGCAGGATACTATTTCTAGCAAAAACATTCACAGACAAATGGTTACAGCTAAATGGAGTATCTTGAAATACAAGACAAAGGGGTAGTTTTTGGTTGTTTTTTTTTGTTTCTTTTGCCTTTTTTTTTTTTTTTTTTTTTTTAAGATGGACAATCAAACAGACTTTTTAGTCTCTTAAACCTTTTGAAAACATAGTGACCCCAGGCCATGGCATTTAGCAAAAGCTAAGAAATCATCTTAAGGTACTGCGTGTGTTCTGACTTCTACAGAAACACATTCAAAAGAGATAGGCTGAGTAGGAGAATAAAATATAAAATTGTGTGACTTCAAATGTGGGGTCCTTTCACTATGAGAAGATAGGAAATGTTGAGTGGTGATGAGGAAAAATGGGAAAATGTGTCTAGGAAGAGGGAATTTAGAAGGCAGGGGACACACTGCAGTCTATTAAGGCTTATAAATTTTCTCTCCAACAGGGAATCTGCTGTGAAAGTGCTCTCTGTTCTTTACCTGAGGAAAGAAGTGCTCTCTTTGTTGGCATCTCATGTAAAGCCATCACACTCAGATAATAATTTCTGTTTCAAGAGTGAACTATTCGGGCTTAAAAAAGCCGAATTCCACAGAAAATGCTGTTATCTTACCCCAGCTGTAGTTAAAGAATCAGAAAACTTCTTTGATAAAGATGAAACTTCATTGCACATGGCACTTGTTAAACTGGTTAAAAAAAAAGAAGAGACAAATATAAAAATACACCCTTGTCTTGTCAGTGGGTAAAAGCCCTGTAACTGTACCAGGCAAAACACCTGATCAAGTAGAAGTGTTCCTATGAAGTTTGCTATTGTTACTAGCATTCCCAAGGATAAACACCTGCGTAAATATTTCACTTACTTAGGCCTGAGGTGCTTACAACATCTTAATGTCAAACCCCACTGAATCTGTAGAACTGACTAAGTCCTGGTTTCTTGAATTTATGTATGTTTTGTTGTAGCTTACTACGAAGTTGCTGACTAATGTGGTCTTCTTGTTTAGAACAATAGACTGGTTTTTGTATAATTTTGGCAGATAATGAAACTCTATCAGCAGATAATACGACTGCATTATGCACTCTCAAAACAAATTCTGTATGTGCTAGCACAGTATCTTGTGCAGAGGGAACAAGAAATGCAACTCAAATTAGCACGTACATTCACTTGCTGGAGTAGAAACAACCTTCAGTCCCTGAATAGGGCATGTTTCTGTAAACATTCACATGTTAGCCCTGTCAAAAAATGACAGGTAGCCTATGTAGCTTAATTACATGATAAAATACAGCACCAAGATCCCTAAAGCCCATGCTGTTTCTCAAGCCATGGAACTTACTGTGCCTTTAAGTGACAAAAGCTGAATGGAACTTCATGATTTTAGGTAAATATTGAATGTTCATATATGAAGTACATAATACTCACTTTGTCAGTACTTTTGCTTGATCTTGGGCTGGTTTTTCCACTTCCTGCCCATGTAGAATTAGTTCTGCTACTTTATGAAGCTGTTCAATACAACGAGCAGTTACCTCAGCCAGACTTTCAATGGACAGCATGTAGATTTTCTTAAAATAAAGAAAGGGAATAATATAGCCAATTATAGCAATAGTGACTAATATACATATAGATATATGGATATAAAAGAATTTGAAACACAGGAACCCTCTCTGTCTCAATTTGAAGTAAGACCATACACAGAGGCAAGTACTATCAGCCATAATGTCATCCTCACAAAACATACTGGGAAATTAAATGTCCACTGATTATAAAATACAGACCTTACACTCACCCTGAAAAATTAGTAAGAACAAGTCTACCATTTATTTGGACAGAAACTAAGTAAGGCTCTCCCATTTTCTAACACAAGACTTTTAAACCTAGTCTTAACAAAGAGCCCTTCTAGAATAAGTCATAATTACTTTCAGATGGAGCCAAAGTATTGTGTCATCCCTCAGGTGAATCTCCAGAGTAAAAAAGGATAATAATCCCAATTAAAGCAGTTGTTTTTATCAGCAATGATAAAAAATACTAGCTAGCACTACGGCATTACAGATTTCACAAGCTGACTCCAGGAAAAAATATAAAACCAGCACACAAAGATAAAGAAGTAATCTTATCAAAGTATGACAATTTGCTTAATAAAACATCCTCCCAAAGCTATTTTACCTCCACAGTTTTGTTTTTATCTCCTTCTGGTTTATCAGTGTCGACTTTATCTTCTTTTTCAGTCTTTTCTTCAGCAGGTTCTCCAGGTATTTCTTTTAGCTTCTCTGCTACACCTACTGGGGTGGAAAGACTGGCTTCTTCCAGCCATTCATGTGCTTTTTTCCTAGCCTGCCAAACAAAGAACCCAAACCCAATGTTCAGTTCAAATAGGAAATATCAAATTATGTTCCTGAACATTAATTAACAATACATTTAATTACTTCTTTTTTACATTCAGGAGTTTAAATGTATCAAGCCCCTGCATGGCATTTATTAAGCACACATGTAAGAAACTGCAGGGAGAAGCACTTCTAACTCCCTCAAGATGGATAATTTCTCTACAGGTGTGATATTCCTAACCAACACATAGACTAGGCAAAGTTACTAATATTTTAGCATTATGAGTTCTTTCAAAAGAATTTGCAGAGGAATATTTTTCCCAAATAAAAAAAAATAAGGTGGTATAAAAAAAGAAAAAAAATAGTAGAGAGGTAAGAAAGATGTACTAAATTCTTAAAGGAAAACAAAACAAAACAAGTCAGTGTATCTTTAGCTGCATTCCCAGTTGATCAAAGTGGAAAAGCCTTGTTGAAGTTTTATACTATTTCAGATTACTGTTATGGTTAGTAGGAAATTTATTATGTCTCTTTTTTAACATGAAGTCAAATTAAAATAAGTTATCACCTCAACTTAAGGCAATTATCCATGGTCTATCTACATAGCTAAGAGAGATAAACATTCATCGGAGCCTAAGATCAGCAGATGAATCCCCTTTAAAGGGGCCTGATAGTTTAAATGTGACCAGCAATGTGAACTGAGATTCTCTGTATTAGATTTCAGAACAAAGCCCTCCCTCTTTGTCTTTGTTCAAGAAGCAGAGGGAAGCTCCCTAACAGGTGCTAACCTTATTAAGTTTGTCAGGAGTAGCAGCGACATGTAATTCAAACAGCAGTTCAGTCAGCATGCTGACAAACTCTTCTCCCATATCTGCTGCAAGAAAAAACAAGACAGTTTTTCTTAGGGTGTTTATCACTAGAATATTTTACACAATCGAATACATAAACACCGACAGTGGTACAAGAAAGGGGTGTGTGGGTGTCTGCATGTGTACCCTCAAATAAAGATGAGGGTAAGCAACAGAGATACCTGTACAACCAGATACACTATCTTGACACTTTGACTACTCTTTCCACCTCATTCTAAATTCCACTAAGTTTCACAAACAGGTAACAGGAGCAGAAGCTACATGATACCTAGTTCTCTGATAAAAATACAAGACCCACAAAACAATCAAAGAAGAGATGCTAACATACTCTTTCAAACCAAGGTATAAAAACTACCAGATAAAAATAAGTTTCAGAAGAAACACACTGGTAAAGATGTCCTCTGTTGCTCTGTCTGCAAGCCACAGCTAAGAGGTGTGTTTTCTTTCTATTTTGAGATTGAGCTTTGCTTAAACAGAGAATGTTTTCTGTTCTGCTTTGGAATAACAAGCCTTAAAAAAATCTGCACTTTCATTTCACAAATTTATGAGCAAAGTATCACTAGGATTTGAACTTAATCTTTATTATATATATTCCTTTGAGTACTTGAGGTTGTTGTGTTCTAACACGATCGAATTAAATTCCTAAAAGTTGGTATTTCAACTGGTTCTGTTTGTCTGCACTTTCTGAGTTTCAAATCCTCATTAACATTTCCTGGTGGAATATGCAAAATGCATTTTTTTTAGCCTGATGACACAAAAAGGTCAAAGTTCCCACACAGTCCCCAGTACTGAAAATGTCCATTTTTATGCAATTCTTCAGTACTGGGCCTGAAAGTGGTGGGCCATTACTCTCCAGTGAGTTTGGGGATTTTGGTAGAATGTTTTGCATCCCACAATACTTTGCAACATGCATAAAGGTGGTGTATTCTGACACTCAGATGGCACTTTTCTACCTAGAGCAAAGGACATCTCCTACTTACTTGTAAAGAGAGTGTCCATCTTTGGGGATTGTAAACTAGAACTCTTCACCTGCAGTGATGAAGAGACTGAGCCTTCCTTTTAACAGCAGGGCAATAGGTCAAGAAGATTGTATTCTGGCAGGCCAAAGCGATGCAGAGTTCATTTCACCGCTGTCCTTATCAGGAAATTTTTGGCAATAGGATTTTCAGCACCTCCTGGATACACTGAATTCACTTATTCTTAGAACAATGCCAATTTGTTTTATAAACTGCAGCATGCTGAAAACTGATAAGCAGTTGACTGAATCAATGCAAAATTAACAAAATTGTCAATAATTGGCATATTCAATTCAATACGCACTTTGGTTACCAACTCCCTTAACATCACATGCAACTTTTTGTGTTAGTGGCTTTAAAAATGTAGGCAAAAGCTACTTTTTCATATATTCTCCTCTCATTATTTCATAAACAACTGAAACAAAAAGAAGCTGCAGTGAAAAATACATGAAAGGGTTGAATAATCAGTGAGAGGAGACATTGGAGAGAAGGGTATACATTTGGCTTTCTCCTATTTGTGTCAGAAAATATCTTTCTTTTCTTTCTTTTCATATTGATTTTCCACTTGTCTGAATGTTATGTGAAGACACTAAACCCCTACGATTCCAGGTTCCAAGTTGCCAAGAACAAAGTCAAGCCCCAATTCTTTCCTAGAACAGTCCTCCAAAGATCACTGCAGTAATTTCTCCTTACGAAGGACTGAAGTGTTTATGGTAGAAACTAAAAGCAGCACTAACATCTCTGAATGACGTCCTGAGAGCCTAGGGTCAGAAGGGATCCTGCGAGTTTACATGAAACAAACAGCCACCTTTTTCAAACACTTGAATGCAAAGTACTTGCTTTCCTCCCAGCTAGTTTTTTTCTTTGGTAAATATATAAAGCACTAACAAATGACACCATATAAATAACATTACTTTGATGACAAGAAAGTGGTAAAAAAATAGCAATAAGTGATAATTAACTTTTTTCAATTACTTAGTGGCTAGATAAGATGTAAACTTTCAAGCACCATTAGTTAATATCTGTCTCTTGTAGGGGGGATGGCTTCCTTACAGAAAGGAAAAAAACACAAGTTTTATTGAGCTAGGAGTCACAAATCAAAAACCTACTGAAGGCAAGTTAGTTGTAGCTTTCAACTTTTTAGCAAACAGGATTAAAACTCAAAATACCACCACAGAATTTAACCCAGCCTGCTGTATCTTGCTAGATTAGCTAGCTTAAGTAAAAAAAATATAATTCTGTATTTAAAATATGCTATTAAAAGAGCATATGGTTTACTGAATTGATTTTATAAGTGTAAAACCTATTAATGTGCTTAACAGGATCTTAACTGCATTAACTTTTTTGAGCTAAGAACACAAACTGGAATGAAGCCTTCTCTTCACAGCAAGATGTGAGCTGCATTTAATCCTGATCAGCCAACCTGTTGTTAAACTTTCTGGTCTTTTACCTATGCTGGATGCCAAATGATGTTTAAAATGTTGGGAACATTACACACAGGACATTTTCTTAGTGGTAATATTAATTATGCCACAGAAATATGTTTAAAATCCCAACAAATAATATAAGGTAAACAATTCCAGTTTTTAAAAAAATACACAACCCAAACCTACACCCTTAAAGATCAAGTGTGGTCCCAGAAGGACACATATTGATGTGCCCCCCACCCCCAAAGCTAAATTTATTTTTAAAATATGACCAAAATACTATGCATAGTCAATAGTGAATCACTGGAATCTAACTTAAATTATGTAAGGATTGGCAAAATAAAGTATCAATGAAACATTCAACTGTTCATTAGAACTCCACTCCATGAGAGGAAATGGACATGTAAATCACATACAACATTTCATGGAAAGGTGCCAGATATTTTTTTAATCTAAAAATGGCAGACAATTGCCATGTAAGGGGCTATTAATGGAATTATTTAAGTTTTACAAGATTTTACACTTCTGCTGTGTAAATGCATGTAATGAATACACTTCAAATCCTATGCATTAAGACATTGAGGAAAAGGTCTGTTTTTCCTGACTCAGGAGGATCATAAGAAACTTTCATTCACTTTCACAAGACTTCAATGAAGATAATATATATTTTTGTGACTGGGAAAGGTGCCCAGACTGGGGCACATCTAGAAGGGACATGTCAAAGCACTACACAGTGTTAAGGACACCATCAATGCAGCGTTGTCATGTACAACAGATGAGGGGTAAGAGGCTGAAGAAAGTAGTAAAGTCCACTTGTCCTAGGTTAGCAGACTGACCCAAGGCTCAGCACTAACAGAAATCTACTTTCAAGAAGTGATTAATCTTTCTATTGTTTTGGTGTCCTCCAGTGGAGCAAAAACTTATCTAACTTAATACTGATACATGAAATTTATCTGTAGTTCAAATACTAATAAACCTTGAGCTTGGTTGCACTAAAGGAGGTGAGTAATTTTGAACTGCAGCCTGAAGGTACACCCATTCAGCTGTGAGGTGGAGGGAACATATGTGTGGTTATTATTTCCGCTGTCACGGAGAGGAGGAGATGTTTCACTGCTTGCTGGTTTGCTTTTGCAGGGGAAAACCTGCAGCACGCACTGATTTTTATTTTTATTTTTTAAGGTGCTCATTGCCTTCGTTCCAGCCAGTTAACATCAGCCAGAAAACATCACTGTGTAAGAAAGAGCTTTTCCTAGAGGCTGCTTTCGAAGCAAATAACTATTTCCCACAGAAATTAAAGAACAACAGACACCTCATGAATCCTCACTCTTAAGCAGGTAATATACTTTTCTTGACTTCTTCTTCTCACAGCTCCACATGGGAATGTGAGGTTTTAAAGAGTAATGAGGGATAAAAAAACCCATAGTACTAAGACTTCATACTGAACAGTGGCCACTTCCTCTAAGAAGAAATATTAAGTTCCTCGTGAGAGACATCAGGTACACCAAGTATGCACTGCTAAAAAGAGAACTCTGAGTGGAAAAGAATTTCTGGCTATAACATGTGGATGTTAATATAGTTAACTAACTTTTCTGGAGAGAAATCATCTCCCACCCACTTGCAAAAAGTAGGCTATGGGCAAGGCACCCCTGAAAAGATCAAAAGGATATGGAAGAAATGCCTTTTTTATGTTTCTATTTTTCTGAAACACAAAATATGGTTCAATGGCATCAGCCAGTCTTCAAACAGGTCAACGGGATTGTTTCTATCAGCTAGAAGAGGTTTGGTATGGATCTCACAGGCCTCGGAGTCATGAACTATGGTGCTTCTAACTTAAGTTCCTTTCTTTCTGTTCTGAGCCTGTTCTGGGGAATGCTAAAACTCCTGACATGTTTGAGATGCCCATTTTGCCCCAGCCCAAAGCATCTGCCCATTTTATTGAAACTCTGAGGAGCTGATCTATGGACTGTCATGGTGTTCAGTGTCTTCAGTATCTTCAATGCTGCGCACTCTGTCAGAGGGATGGCATGTTTCTGCTGCTTTAACTTCTTTCTCATGCTCCACTGCCACCTCTTGCCCAAGAATACCTAGAAAGCAGCTTTGTAACTGTGTTTCAAGGGGACTTTTCTTCAAAAAGTTCAAGGTTCTTAAGTCTCTTTATAGCACTCTAGTTTTTTCCCTACCTAGCAAGGGAAGGCACAAAGTGAGGACAAAGTTGGTAAACAGAAAAGCATTGATAAACACTCTGAACTTTCAGATTACACCATCCTAGGTTCTGCAACAAAACCTCAGTTATCCAAAAGGTTACTATTTTCCTTTCCTATTTTTTTCTTTGAATGATGATACAGCAAAGTAACTTAGTAGTTATTTATATTTTCACTCTCACACTTCAAGTACAATATACATTAAAAATTAAGCATTCATTAGCTTCCAGAACTTTCAGAGTATTAATTTTACCTTATGAAGAGTGTTAAGATATCAGAAATTATAGTTGGGATTGTATTTTTTTAATTACTGTATATTGAATTAACAATTATTTATGTTTAAGTCTCCATATTACCTTTCTGTTCCTGCACCACTTCGTTGTCTGATTCCTTTGGAACAAAAATCTCTTTTATAGCAATTAAATCATTTTTCACAGTCTCCAACTGCTCTCTATCAAGTGTGGCTAAATATGACTGAATCTGTAAAAGAAAAGATAGTAAGCATTCCTAACCAAACCAGAGCATTTCTTAACGAGCACTTAATTAGCATGTCTTGCTAATTTAGAGCCTGATACTAAAGTAAGCTAAGAAATTGAAACTTCCATTGTGCTCAAATCTTGTCTGTAACCTTCCAATGTGGGCACATTTTTAGTTCTCCTCAACAAATTTGTTGAGTATCACAAAAATTACACCAGCCTTGCAAGATCATCAGGTCTCTACCTTCTCCCAGAACATTAGTTTTGAACAATAAATCTATGGTTTGATTGCAAACTGTAATGTGCATTTTGTGACTGCTTGGATTAAGATATTTATCGTATGTACCTTAGTAACCTTAGCATGTTCTTCAGAGGGTCATATAGCATTTGTACACTTCCAGTACTATCTTTGGGTAATCTTAGGTAAGTTTAAAATCCAATGCAATAAAGAAGTCTTAGGGATTCAATAAGTAACCTGGAACTCATTTCAATTCACTAGGGTCTAGGTGTAGTAGGTTTGGAACTCCTGAATCTAAGTATCAGTGTCTGATTAAAAACCAAAATACATCAACCTCTTTGCAAATTCTGAAAATACATCTGCATAGTGTCACAAGCTGAAAAATACATTCTACCTATGGCCTTAACCAAAAACAACTTGCAATTTTGAACTTTTTTGTTTTGAGTTAATCCTGGAGTTAAATTAATGTGTACTGAGATTGATTTCCTGATGCCAAGGACTGGCCCGTGGGACCAATCCAGCTTTCTCTGAAGTTGATGAAAAACTCACTGTTCATTTCATATGCACTGGCAGAGCCAAAAATTTTTATCACCCCTTTTGATTCTGCACACTGTACCTGGGCTTCACTTTCGTTTGACAGGATTTCCAAAGCTTCAAGATGAGACAAACCCTGGAACTCATCAAAAAGTAGTCCATAATGTGCTGTTCTTTCAACTGTCACTTGCTGGGCCCGCCTCTGTTTCTCTTTTTCTTTGGCTTCTCGCAACAGCTGCAAAAACATAAATCATTCATATTGTTTTATAGGTGGTGCTGTAGGTATGACAGATTTTATTGCTTTCTGCTTTTCTAAGAAGTAGTAACAAAATTTGGGACTATATCACACCTATAGAACTGAAATACCAAACTTATTTCTTTATAAATGTCTCTAATAAAATATTTAAGTAGTATTCTAAGTGTAGATTTTCCCAATGGCAATTGCTACCATCTTTTTTAAAAAAACAATGAACAAACAAATAATCTTGCTTATGTTCTCAAAAGCAATGTCAGCTATGGATACCACATAATAAATTTAGCCACCAATTACAATGAAAGAAAAATAAAAAGGAGAATTTCATATACAGCCTTAAAGAGTCGTGCAATCCATAACACAAAACACAAAATGGGAATATTATTTTCAGCACTTACCTACCTATTTGCATATGCACCTACATAAACATGATAAAGCATTTTTAGCAGATAGTACAGTCAATTTTATGCAACAGCAGGACTGACAAAAAGAGACTGGCCTAAAAGGGTATGACTTCTATCAAAGGCAGGGCAGAACTATACCCCATATACTTGGGGATATCTTGGAGTCAACTTCTCATACAGCTTTATTACTGTATGAGGACAGAAGAGTGTATAGAACAGGATCTTCTATTCCTCCTTTCTATTCCCAGGAAGGAATGGCCTCTTGTATGAATTTGATACAGTAAAGCTGGTAAATACATCTGAACTGCATCTTAACTCCCATTTAAATCTCTGAATACCAATGAACTCTTGCCACTTATACTATCCCATCATTCAAAATTTCTGTGATATTGTCTTCAGTTATTAATTTCTTAGAAAAGAATTTTGATGCAGATTTTTCAGTCTCGACCTTCAAAAGGTCACTCACATGGTTTTATGTACAAGTTACAAAAATTTTTTACTGACAGCCTTATACTTCTGCTCTGTTTTCATCGTGTCTCTGAACTTTAAAACATGAGTCACAACTGTGTAAGGACACCATTAGTTTAGATGGGCGTTAAGACAGACCTTTAAGCAGCTTTAATTCCTAATGAAACATATGTCACATTCCAGTACTTTTTTCAAGGAAAGTAGTAGAGTCATATTTATGCTGGAAGGTATCTATTTACAGCTGTTACAAAAACACCAACAATGTGATTCTGTCTCCAGAGTGTAATGACAGATCAACACATATACTATCTTAATAGAATCAGCTATTGTACATTTGATTATGCAGAAAATATGATTTTATATTATCTTTCGTGGTTCTGTGAAGAAAAAGAAATTGGAGAAAACATAATAATAATATTTGTTTCCATATGCCTAGCCAATACCTACTGCAATAAAAAAAGCAGCTCCCTTAGGCATTTGAAATTCTGGGAAAATAATCTGAAAAGGCATTGACAGAACTGTATTTAAATAAATCCAACCTGAGACAGGGAAACTGTTCTTGCCATCAGTGTTTTGGTTCTCTTAAATCCAGGATCACTTTCTGCAAGGACATTCATAGTCGTCTTCCCAATAAATTCCAAAGCATCCAAGCCTCCAGATAATACACTCTTCCCCTGCATAAAATAATGTAATGTGGTTATTGCCTTTCCACTTTATGCTAATATGAACTGTAAAGAGTATGGCTTTTGCTGGCACATTTATCTTATTTGAAAATCTTATACCAGGCACAGGTGATCTTACTGATATGCAGGTCTCACAAGCCCTATGATGCTCCAGATTCTACAGGAACAGTCTTAGGAATAGTTCATAGGAATCTCAGTCTGCTCCCAAAATCCTTGATATTAGAGTGATGAAACACTCAGAGTGAACTGGATATAAAAAGAATTGCCACTTCATAAAGATGCTCATGGGCACTTAAGTCTTCTGTGCTTTTTTAGCCAATGCTTAAAGTCTGTCGTAATTTCAAGGGAAACACCACACTTAAAAGCTCAGAGGAAAAACATTTTCTATGGTAATAGTGTGTAAAAAAATTGGGGAAGAAGATGACACAAAAATTATCTGGAAGCAGTATGGTACAGGATTTTGAGAAAGCTGAAACACGGAAAACCAGAAAGGGATGAGTGAAACACACAGAAAATATATGGGGAGTGTACTAGGAAAGAACCACAGACAAAAGCACCTGCCTCATTGAGTCTGCAATCAGGCCACCTCCTGGGAAGGCTAACATGAAATCAGAAACCAGATGGAGGGGTGAAGATAAGGACCAGGGCCTAACAATACAGTTTAGCAAAAGACTTAAAATAAGCAAATGGAGTATTTTCTTATTTTTCTGCCTTCAAAAATGGTAAGAAATCTTACACTTTCTCTGGAAGGACTTAACTATAAAAAAAATTAGACAATAGTATCACATAAAAAAAGAAGATTTCCCAAGAACTTGTAGAATTTTATATAGTTTAGAACTTAAACTGGTGCCAAAGTAGCGACTGACTTAGTTGTGTGTGACCGTTTTTTTTTAATTCAGTAGTTATTTTGCCATGGAAGAGACTCTAAAAAGACTTACAACAGAACCGTTTTTACAAAGACATACAACTTAAAAACCTCTACCTGTTAAACGGGACATGCAGTGAAGCTGCACAAAAAATTATGAAGACTAGAGCAGAAAGGCTGCTAAAATTACTCACTGTGCTCTGTACTGCATTTGTGATAGCTGACAACATGCCACGAGATCCAGGTGAAGAAGAAGGAATATTCTCAGAAGAGCTTTGGTCCAGAGAATCATCTGCTTCTAACAGAAGAAAAAAGATAACTACAGCATACTTTCAGCTCTACAAGTTACAAAGTATGGTAAACTTGAGTTTGTTATCAAAATCTTAAAATTTTATAAGTTGGACTAATATGGCAGCATCAAAGAGTTTTGTCCAATTTCAGTAAACTTGAACTTACGTATAATTGGTGTTTCAGCTGCAGGAGGCTCTGCTGTTTCTGAAGATGCTGAACTCGCATTATGAATTCCTAGGGTAGTTCCTGCTTTTTCCTTTACTGCTGTTATCCCATGACCTGCAGCAGAAGCATATTTTAAATTATGTGATTTGAAAACTTACTACTAACAGTGCATAGTATTCATATATTCCACGCATCATAACAATCAGAATACCTATTAATCTTCAAAAATTCCTGAGTCTCACTTAAATAACTATTAAATGTTCTTTTAAACTGATGTAATAGATACTGTCCACCACATTCCTTTCCTGTGCACAACTTTTTTAATGAGCAAGAGTTCCATTCCTTCCATTGACTTAATTTTTCTTAAGTACTAGATTTGCTAACAAAATAATATCTTCCTGTAGTGAATTTTTTATATACCTACAAATATTAAGCAAAAATTTCACTTTAAACATGTGTGAAAGTTACAGATTTTCAGATTAATTTTCCAGGGTTTATTCTGTATCTAATTTTTTTTTTTTTTTTTTTTTTTTATATTCTGTAATTTGGTGTTCATGGTTTTGCAGGCAAGCTTGTATTTCCAAGAAAGGAGGCACACAGTTCTGTACTGATATTCACAGACTTATAAAAGGCAGCATTTTCAGGGCTGTGGTTACATGCACTAGAATGAGAAAAATTTTCAGGTCAGCTAGGAGTGGTTTTGCTGAACGAAGCTGTATGGTTTGTATGTTTGATCATAACAACAAAGCCAGATGGGATCAGAAGACCACAACTGAAGCAAGTCAGCACTGTTAAGATACACAAACACAGCAAAAGCTCATGTTGCTTTGGAAATGAAAATTATTATTTGTATATTCAAAAAGCACAGAAATAAAAGAGATGGAAGATGATCCCAGATTTTAGAGATAAAGATGCACTGTTTTTGATACACTGGGTAACTCAGTAGTTACACATTTGTAAGGCAACTGTGCTGATACAGTAAACTTA
Source organism: Chaetura pelagica (assembly GCF_000747805.2). Taxonomy (NCBI): domain Eukaryota; kingdom Metazoa; phylum Chordata; class Aves; order Apodiformes; family Apodidae; genus Chaetura; species Chaetura pelagica. The sequence goes on from NW_009970716.1 coordinate 3,719,332, forward strand.
TGAACACATTCAGCATCTCCATTTACTCCGCTGTAACTGCACAGACAGGAGAGCTGTGAACAGGTATTCTTAACTGTTTACTTTTTGAAGAAGGTATGTTTTTGCTGGGTTGTTGCTGTTGTTTTTCTTGCCTAGATGATTTCTTTCTGCTGCTGACAATTTCAGCAGAATTTTATTGTTCATCTTGGTAGCTGGAATCTTTAATTTGAAAAGGGAGGTTTTGCAAGCAGTTCCTAAAAATATGGCCTGCCTTTGAGTTTGCCTGATCTGCTTGAGGCCAGATCAATGACACTCACGTCTGAAATCTAAACCATTCTGTGCAGGAACTGGTGCCCCTTGTCAGTCTAGTGCTCTCAAGCCACTGGGCTGCCTGCTGCAGTGGTACAGGTAGGGAGGGTGAGTCTGAGATCTTTGTCTGTCACACAGTCTTTGTCACCTGTGTTGCACCATGGGGACAATTCTGATGAACAACTGACCACAATTCTATCTGGTAAAATGATGAAGTATCACCTGGTTCAAGCTAAAGATAAAGATCTTAGCATCTGACACTGGCTGAGAAACTAAGGAACCTAAAGATGACTGGGGTGGGAATCCCTCCACTGTATGAAGTCTAGGTATGTGGAAAAGCCAGCTGTGCTCTGCTTTTGTATGCTAAAAAAGTGGGACCCCACTGTGCTCATTTTCATAATGGGCACTGATCACTCCAAGAGCTTAGAAAACTTTTTTCCTTGCAGTTAAAAGAAAAACACAAGCTAGATTCTGATAATTCCTATACTATCCAGTCTGTGAATCAGGAATAACTCCAATTAAGCTAGTAAATGAGACTAGTTTCAGATCACCTCACTGCAATGGTAAAAAGTTTTAATAATAGCATAGGCATAATGCTGGTCTCTTCTTTTTCTTCCTCTAGTTATTCTTATGTCAGTTTTCCTTCCTGAACTGGATTGCTAGGAGCTCAGAGGAGCATGAGTGATGACATAGGTAGGAGGAAGAAACATGCAAGAAAAAGAGAGGTGCAGGATAGCACATTTCAGTGACTCCCAGCCATCAGATTGGCTTAGTTGCAATGGTAACACAGAGTTTTATCAACACTGTTGCTAAAGCACTTAATGGTGCAATTACTGATTTACTAAAGAATACAATTTGAAAGAGAGTAAAATAGTGAAAATTAGGAAAAAAGAAGTTGTGTCTTCAGATAACAGTGAGCCTACTTTCTCCCATCCCATCATCCCAGCAACTATTTCAGCAGATGTACTCCACTGAGGTTCCACAAGAGGGGAAACAAAACTTCTTGCACCTTTCAAAAACAAAAGAAAACTCTTCATCTCATTCATAAGGCAGATTCAATAACTTCCTTAGTGTGACATCTAGTGTCAGACACTAAGCATGGTTCAGTGACTGCTACTAATCCAAACGCATTACAGATGCTGTTGTGTAGACGAGTATCACATCTGCTTTGTGGCAGGGACCTTAATCCAAATAATGTCTACATTTACTCTTACTTCATTTGTACTTTTCTAAATCAGTCCCATAAACCAGCTCCCTACATCACAACATGAAGGCTACTGTTAGCTTAAGACAAGGAAGAAATATATCGGCTGGGCAAGGCAGACCTGTTATTTTCAGTAGCAACTTTCACTTATGTAAATTTAAAGACATTTTAGAAACCCATTCTGAGTTTAATTAGATATTTGTTGGACTGTCTGAAAGAAAAGGTAGTTACAAGCTCTTGAGTGCAGATGTTACTGAAAAAACAGTGAGGATATGGGAATGCTGCCTCCTTCTCTGAGAAACAGAGAGAAATAACTTATTGCCCATAGAACAGAGAAGAAGAAGAAGGAAAACTATTTAGCCTTATATGGGATCATACAAAAAATATCTCTATTGAATCATTATTTTTAGTAACTAGCAATTAATTTTAATTCCTAGGTTCATCTTTTGAAGGTGTTTTGTGGATCCTTTATGAGAAGTGACCAGTTAACAGCTTAACAGCTGCTTTGTGAGAAATTATTTCCCACTGGTAAGTATTCGCATGTTTTGCTTTTTGTCTGTGAGTTTTTAATGTGCAACAATTCAGTTTTACCTAAAGTCTTCACATGGACATTTTGTTCTGACATACTACCAGAAATGAGAGTAGAGGAACTACAGGGCCCATGTTTCAATATGCTGTTCTACTCTCTAAAGCCTGATATGATAGGTTAACAGTTTCACTGGGTGTCAATGAACGGTGGAATGATCTATAAGAAGTCCATTTATATTGTATAGATCATAGTCATAGTCATGGTGTATAAACCACAAACATGCATGTGCGTGAATTTGGGTGGTGTGCTTTGACTTCAGAAGCCATAAGCCTTTGGCTGATAGTAATTGTATCAGATTATGTATCCTTTCTGTGAAGAAGCCACAATGAAGTAATTCACTAATCCTACAAATAAGACTAATACTTTGTCCATAATCTGACCTGAAGAAACATTTATGTGCTTTGACAGTTTAGGAAGGTCCTTCTTTCTATTGCTCACCAAACATATCAGAATAAAACTGTCTATGAATCGTAAAAATACAACACTAATGTCTAACAACACATTATTATTTATTTTCATGTACTTTACTGATTGAACACTTACCCACTGTGGCAGAAGCTGATGACAGGAGAGACTTTCCCCAAGTCCCCCAAGTCCCCCATCTACTTCCTTTGGATGAGGATTCTGTGGCCTATAAGAACAAAAATATTACTGCTTTGTCTAAAATTTGTTACCTAAAGTCAGGGGGAAGCATAAATAACTTGTCAGGCAATGAAATCTAGCATGTAATAAATAATGATTCGAGTAAAAATGGTTGTGCCACTACTTAGGAGAGCAAGCGTTTTGAAGATAGGCACTTTGTAATATAATACTTGGCTTCCCTAATAATGGTAATGCCTTCTGAAGAACATTATTTCAGAGACAGAACACACAGAGAGATAGCACAGAATGGTGACTGAGAAAAACTGTGTCAACCAGCACCTCTGGCAGATGCTTAAGCTTTTGTGCAAAGTGGTCCTTGCGTGACAGGTGTCATTATTATGGCACTGTAGGGTTGTTACTGTTGTCACCTCATCATTTCTTCTCCCAGGAGGAAACCATGCTCATAAACCTCGCTCTGTCTCTGTGCGTTAAACTAACCTTGCAGGCTTTGACTGAAAGGCCCCATAATAGGTTCTCCAGGCCACATTGCAGAGCCTAACTTCTAGCTGGAGAACTGGGACATCCGGTTGGGAAGGTGCTAATACTGGTGCACACATGTGTGCAGTGAACAGATGAGCAGACATGCCCTTCTCTAGCTTTATTATAATGCCTGATTTATATTGCCTTTATTTTCACAATTTGGTCACTAAAGCCATATTTTTAAAGGTCTTTTATTTCCTAAAGGTGCAAGAGATTCTTCATAGGATCTTAAACACTTTCAGGTATTATATGGTTTTCAAGCTTCTGTGCACAATAAAGCAGAATGGAAAGATCATAACACCTGGAAGTGCTTAAAACTCCAGAGATGTCTTTACAGGTATCCTAATGTTTCTTCAGGTACCTGATTCTGTAAAGCCATAGAAGTTTATTAGGACTATTATTAGGGAGAGGCGGGAACCTGTCTCCTTCTTGAGTTCTATGGGAGCCAGAGTTAGAGACTTATCCGCCTGAGTCTCTTCAGAGGCATAAACTCAGTAGCTGTGCACAGAGAACTCCTAACTCCCGACTTCAGTAAAAACATAGCCAGAGGAGGTGCTGACCACCTTTCACATTCATAGAATCATAGAATCTTAGGGGCTGGAAGGGACCTCGAGAGATCATCTAGTCCAACCCCCCTGCCAGAGCAGGGTCACCTAGAGTACATCACATAGGAACTCAGCCAGGTGGGTTTTGAATGTCTCCAGTGAAGGAGACTACACAACCTCCCTGGGCAGCCTGTTCCAGTGCTCTGTCACTCCTACAGTAAAAATTTTTTTTCGGATATTCACCTTGAACCTCCTATGCTCCAATTTACACCCATTGCCCCTTGTCCTATCACTGGTCATCACTGAGAAAAGCCTAACTCCATCCCCCTGACACTCACCCCTTACATATTTGTAAACATTGATGAGGTCACCCCTCAGTCTCCTTTTCTCCAAGCTAAAGAGACCCAGCTCCCTCAGCCTTTCCTCATAAGGGAGATGTTCCACTCCCTTAATCATCTTTGTAGCTCTGCGCTGGACTCTTTCAAGCACTTCCCTGTCCTTCTTGAACTGAGGGAAACACATTAATGTGTGGTATTAAGAAATTACCAGTATTCTGTGTTTAAATCATATTAAGAAACTGCTATCTAAAGAAAGTCTCTAGTAACATATAATCTCTAAATGACCAACTCAAAATCAAAAGCTGAAGTATTCCACATCAGATCTGCAGCATGCAGATCCCCTGTAATCTCTCCCAGGTAGGCCCTTCTCACTGGTGGATAGATGTGTTTTAACCTTTTCCAATTTGTGGATGCCTGAAAATTTTTCAGTGGAGATGAGACCATCTTCAGCTATGTCATGTGTATTGGATTTGGATGATGTGCAGACCATAGAAAAGCCTTGTTTATCTTAGTTTTCATTTATTAACTTCTTGCAATTACTCACATGACTCCCAAAGGTCTGTGGATCACAAATTAAACACTACTGGCCTAGAAATAATCAAAAGCTACTAGCAGTTTCACCCAGGTTTGTGAACCCTACACTGTTTTTGTAAAGTCAATGACTTGAAAATCAGCAAGTACAAGATTCAGTGATGCACATGCAGCTTCAATTCTGTCCTCTCCTCGGTTCATTCTGTGAACTGAATGAAGCAGATTTCACCAGAAATCCAGATAACAAAACCACAGGAGTACTGTATGAATACAAAATGGACTAGATTCTTCATTAGATTTAGGCTCTGGTATAAACAGTTTCACTGAAAGCAGGCTAGAAAGACCAAATACATATCATACTGGCAAAGAGAAATTCAGTTGTTCCTATTTTCCAAAAGCTTGGTGTTACAACTTAACTTACTTTATTACCATGCAAGTTCTCTGCATTTAACTCTCCAGGCTTTTGTGTACATACTGTCCTTACTAAGCATGAAGGGGAGGGCTTTTATGGAAAAGAAAGTACTACTTACTGGATTGCTTTGTTCATGCAGTGTTTCTTCAGATTCAGGTTCTGCATCAAGGCTTACAGTCTCAATGCACTCAGTGGGCACGTCTTCAGTCGCCTCTCCATTGGAAGGCAGACTTTCAATTATTTTTTCAGTTAAAGGGTTTTCATTGATAAATATGTGTCCTTCCTGTCCATTGCTGGCACTCTGAGTGGCCTGTTGATGTTCATCATGTGAAGACTCATGCGAGACCTCACCTTCCACAAGATGTGGTACTAACTTGTGAGGCAGTATCTCATTGCTGGGCATTTCCATTACTTCAGGTTTTTCTTCAGACAAGATGCCATCACATACGTCTTCAGACATTTTCAATTCTGAATATAGAAAATGGCATTTAGGTTCCATAAACACTTAAATGACTATAAAATAGCAGTATTTACTATAAACTATTGCTAAAAAGCAACACCCCCTTGCGGTAAGGCCTTCTGAAGCATGAGACCCTGTGGCACACACACCATGCCAGCACTGATACCACAACTGTACTCCTGAATATTCACCTTGCAGAATAGCACTCAGGTACAAAGAGCAGCATTACTGTTTTCCAAAATACGGTTTGGTGAGGCAGAAGGGATGTTAATTTTTCTGGAGAAGCCAAATTTAAGAGCTTCCACATGGTTAATTCCTATGTTCCCTATTAGATGTATATGAAAGACCACTGGAGAACAGGATAATCTGAGCTGCAATATCCAAGCAGCTCTTGGTCTCCTTCCCATCATTTCTATATACACAGGCTCTCCTACAGCCTGCTGACTGATGGAGAGGAGGATGACAAACACAGAGACTAAATTTATGTGTTGGAGAAGGGGCTTAATTTGGGAACACGACAGGTCATGGTCCCTGAAACTATTTCATAGACAGGAAGCAGTCACTGCTCACACCGTTTCTGCATCACTTGTCTCAAAAGCTTGCTGTTTAGGCAGTGCAATGCTTCTCACCCATTCCCACAAGTCCAGACATCAGTTCTGGAACTAAGCTATGTGATTAAACTTCAGTTCTGAAGTCACGGTAAGCTTGCAGGAGGTGCAGTTATTGATTTTTATTTTTTTCTTGTAAGTTACAAACACATTTTCTCCTATTTACTCCTTATCTTTCAATGCAACTTTCTTTTTCTCAGTGTTTTCCACCACTGCAGAGTCATTAGGCTGACAATCCAGGAAAGGAAATTAATGGTCATTGAGGAAGCTCTGCAGCTGATTAAGGAGTGGCACTGACAGAGTCCAAAAGGACTGCTGTACAGTGATTACTACCACTTACTTGTCACTCCACTCAGGAGATGACCCTTAACAGGGAGTTGTAATTGCAAACTCTTGACAGTGTGCAGAGTTGCATCGCACAAAATAAACTCCCAGAGTCCTGTCTGCAGATGCTGTCTTTTCATTAACTCCCATATTAATTAAATATAGTTCAAAGCTCTGTACCTGTTAGGAACAAGGTTCTAAAAGAGAATGAGGAAGAAAGCAAAATGTAACTGGGATTTAGAAGAAGCTTGCCTAAGAAATATTAATTTAAATCATAGAATCATATAATGGTTTGGATTGGAAGGGACCTTAAAGATCACCTAGTTCCAACCCCCCTGCATGGGCAGGGACATCTCCCACTAGACCAGGTTGCTCAAAGCCCCATCCAACCTGGCCTTGAACACTCCCAGGGATGAGGTATCCACAACCTCCCTGAGGAACATGTTCCAGTGTCTCACCACCCTCACACTAAAGAGTTTCTTTGTAATGTCTAGGGTAAATCTACCCTCTTCCAGCTTAAAACCATTCCTCCTCATCCTCTCACTAGACGACCTTGTGAAAGCTCCCCAACCTTCCTGTAGACCCCCTTCAGGTCTCCTCTTCTCTTCTACAGGCCCCCAACTCCCTCAGCCTGTCTTCATAGGAGAGGTGCTCCAGCCCTTTGACCATCTTGGTGGCCTTCTGCTGGACTTGCTCCAAGACTCCATGTCCTTCCTGTGTTGAGGGCTCCAGACTGGCCACAGGTGGGGTCTCATGAGGGCAGAGTATTTTATTTAAGACTACAGAATAATGTAAATTTGTGGCTTTAGCTGCCTGCTTATCTAATTTGAACATAGATCAGCTGCTTGAAGAACAGCATTTGGGATCAGTAAAGAAACACAGATAAACAAATAAACACTTGGTGCTACTTACATTGCTTAACTTGCAGTATAGCTTGATTATGCTTAGAACATATGCATTTAACAATCAGAATCTATACAACTGCCACTTGTATTTGCAATTTTCCATTACTAAGATAGCAAATGCTACAAAACGTGTCAGTGAAGGTAAACGTAGCCATTGTTTTAGCAGTACTCACTGTGTGATGGGCAGCACCACCCAAAGAAAAGTTATGAGTTTGTAAACCAAATTCCACCACCAACCATGAGGATCCTCTACTAAAACCTGTACAATCCGTACACAAGTGGATAATAATTTTGCACGGGGATTAGATCTGAATAAGAAAATGCAATTTGTAAAGGGTCACACATAAATGTGCACACGAATTTTTGCTGGACTGGGTGGGTCATTCTGGGCACCACTCGGGCCAAGGTCCCTGCAGTTGTCTGTTAAGCCTTCCTCACGACAGCAAACGTGTGACACCAAGTTACCGCATCTGTGCGGAACCACCAGCCGTGCTCGAGGCTGGAGTGAACCCGCCCTTCAAACGGGCATCCGAGAGACCACACTGATCTAAACCAACTCGGTCAACCGGCCCAAAGGGAACGCCCCCCCGCAGGCAGCTCCTGCGGGCGATGCCAAGGCCACCCGCGGG
>NW_009970716.1:3727903-3729342 GCF_000747805.2 Chaetura pelagica
CGGGGCACACGGAGACGGGTCGGTCTCCGGGGGCGCTGGGGGCCCCGTCGGAAGCGCCGGTCGGAGGGGGCGCGCTGGGCGAGGGAGGGGCGGCTGCTCCCGGCTGAGGGGGCAGAGGGAGCTCAGTGTGACCACTTTGATGTGATCACGTTCATACTGAGGCGTCACAAGTGTAGAGGAGCCTCGTTACTGACCTGGCGTCAATTGTAATTATTTTATTGTATTTTATTTTTTAAAGTTTAGTCCTCAAGGGGAGCTGCACCTAATTACCCATTGAAGTGCGTGGCTGCGGAATTAAGCAACTGAGATTTAGCTTTTCAGTTGTCACTTTTCCCCCTCGATATATCTGCGTTTACAGGAAATGCCGCTGAAAGACACTGGGAGGTGCAACAGACGCTTCCCGCAAGTCGGGGTGAGCGCGGGGCGGCCGCGGCCGTGCGGGAAGCCCTGCGCTGGCCAAGGGAGGCTGCAGGCTCTTGCACAACAGCCTGTGGTTCTGGTCTCTTATTCCTCATGCCTTTTTTGCTTTTTGCCACTTCACTTTAAGGCAAAGCACGCCCTTGTACTGTGATAAAAGGCAGTTCCTCAGTTGGTCATGGCATCCTTTCTATCACTAGTCTTGCCAAGGAGAGAAATACTATTGCCACAGGAAGCAAAGTGATAGGAGTTAAGGGAACAACTACATCTGTGTCCTGGTTGTTTCAGGGAGGTATGTTTTGTCTTTGTCTTGCACTTGGTCACAGGGCTAACTGCTGTTTGAGAGGTACCTGCTCCATCATCTGATGTAGAATCCTCTCCTTCCTCAGTCTTAGCCTCCGTTGCTTTAAGCTCTGGAGAATCCTCTCCTTCCTCAGCTTCAGCCTCTGTTGCTTTAACGAACTCTGGATATCTCAGGCGGTGGCTGGTAAAAATCGGGGAGTGTTTTGACTTGGCCTTGCTCCTGGTGACAGGATTAACTATCTTTGTAGAAGCAGTGGCAGCAGCATTGCCTGTGGGGGAGTGGCAGTGAGTGGAACAGCATCTCACCCTACGTATCCACAACACATGATAAACATTCAGCAAAAACATCCCCACTGCAACAGTGCTATTCAAATCAAGAGCTGGGAGATTCAGCTTGAAGGAAAATGGGGAGATAAAATGGAACCAGCTATTGCTGTTATCAACATGGACCGTTCCATTCACTTTAGGAGTTGAACCTGCGGTGTAACTGTATACATACAGTACCCCCATAGAGAACAGTATCATCATCCCTAGGATCACCAGGCTGGTAATGATATGGTTGATTATGGCTACAGTTCTATCAGTAAACCACAAAAGAATCACAAGAGCAGCTACAAAAAGCAGAATGCCGTGGGCTGCATACCACAAGTACAATTAGTTTTCAATCCGTCAGGAAACTCAGCAGAATTGTTTGCCATTGCTATCTGAGGGATTCCTCC
>NW_009970716.1:3729675-3751400 GCF_000747805.2 Chaetura pelagica
ATATTTGTATATAATTGTATATATTTTCTTGTATCATTCATTAGTGTTTTAATTAAAGCTGTGTAGTTTAGTTTTCAATCCAGCCAAGTCTCTCTCTTTTTCTCTCTCTCCTTCCCTACCTGGGTGGGAGGGGGAGGGGATCGAGAGCATTGTTGTCGGACCTGAGTCAAACTGTGACAACAATTTATGGGGGGGCTAGATTTTAAGCCCCACGTTGGGCGCCAATAGTCTCCCCATAGTGTCTGAGCCGGCAGAGTGCAGGTGCGGCCTTGAAGCCTCAGTAGTTAGAAAAACATTCCACTGTCTTATCAGCCTAGCAGAACACACTGTTGCTAGTTACAAGAGAGCTTACTGAAGGAAAAAAAAAATCAGTAAAAAGAAAAATTGGCTTCATCCTGGCTCAAACCAGGACAATCTGGCAGTTTTTAACAAGGCACAGAAATATGCATAACATCTGAGGAATATACTAATTTTCTTCCAGTGATTGCACTGGTAAATCTGAGTGGTAGAGAGGAAAGCTAATGGCATGCAGTAAGTGGTAATGTGCTTATTTTTCTGCTTAACATGTGCTGTATCTTGCCAGCAGCAAATCGTGCTTGACAAACCTGATTGCTTTCTGTGACAAAGTCACCTGCTCGGCTGTTGCAGAACAAGTGGTGGACATCATCCACCTGAATTTCTCCAAGGCTTTTGATATGGTCCCCACAGCCTTTTCCTGGAGAAACTGACTGTTTATGGCCTTGACAAGGGGTCTGTGCAGTGGATGGGGAACAGGCTGACAGACCATACCCAGAGGGTGGCAGGTGGTCACAGATGGGGTCCCTGAGGGATCAGTCTTGGGCCCAATGCTGTTAAACATCTTCATAAGTGACCTGGATGTTGGGATCAAGAGCACCCTGTTGAAGTTGGCTGATGACACCAAGATGAGTGGAGAGACTGACACTCCAGAAGGGAGAGCCACCCTCCAGGATGACCTAGACAGACTGGAGGAGAAGGCTAACAGAAACCTTATGAAGTTCAAAGGAGAGAAGTGTAAGGTTGTACACCTGGGAACATATACCCCAGGAGTGCCGTTTAGACTGGGATTCACCTGGATGGAGAGCAGCCCTATGGAAAGGGACCCGGGGTCTTGGTGGATAAAAGGCTCACCATGAGTGAACAGTGTGATGCAGTGGCACAGAAAGCCAACAGAATGCTGAGCTGGATCAACAAGGGCATCACCAGCATCATCCCACTCAACTCAGCACTTGTCAGACCACACTTGGACTACTGCATTCATTTTTGGCCCCTGCTCTACAAAAAGGTTGTGGACAGGCTGGAGAAGGTCAAGAGAAGGGCTACAAGGATGATCAGAGGACTGGAGGGCCTGTCATATATGAGGAAAGGCTGAGAAAACTGGGTTTGTTCAGCCTTGAGAAAAGAAGGCTTAGAAACCTTATTACCATGTTCCAGTACATAAAGGGTGGCCACCAAGAAGATGGAGACTCCCTATTGACAAGGAGTCACATGGAAATGACAAGGGCTAATGGGCACAAGCTGCTCCTCGGGAGATTCAGATTGGACAAAAGAGGTAAATTTTTCACCATGAGGACAATCAAACATTGGAATAGTCTCCCAAGGGAAGTGGCAGATTTCCCCACATTGGATAGTTTTAAGTCTCAGTTTGCAGGGTGTTGAGCCATCTTGTACAAATTATAGTAGTACCTAGAAAGGTTGGATCAGATGATCCTGGAGGTCCCTTCCAACCTGTCATTCTGTGATTCTATGAGCTGGAGGACTCAGGCTTTGCCAGTGGCCAGCTCACAGTCACTTTGGTAGGAGCAAGGTCTTACCTTATGATTACATTGCATCCTAAAGGTGGATAGCAAAGTTTTTCCAGCTAAGGGCATGCAGTGGTGAGGTTTGTATGTAAAAACATTGTGAGGTGTCATTTGGAAACCAGATGTGAATACTCTTGTCTATATTGACAGAAACTGAGAAAGAATCATAGAGTACCATCATAAAGCTCATTGGTATAACAGCAGAGAATGTGAATTGGCCACATTCTCTTGCTTACTACCTGCCCTGTCTTTCCCTTCCTTCTTTGGATGACCTGTTTTCACTAGAAGTTGAGAAATTAAATACGATGTACAGAATAAGCTTAAAATGAAAAAGTAATTTTTAAGATATTTCCTCTGCTTCCTGAATCTTTGTAGTGCTGAATCATTGAAATGTTAAAACATGAATGTGTTATGGTATGTTAACCCAGATGAACAGATCGGAGTGTGGCAGTTCTGTATTTAGATCTCAGCTAAAATCGAATTTCTGACCAACATTACACAGAAATAAAGAGAGTCTAGTTTATGTCTTTTTCAGGACAATAACCCACGTGTTTGGGCATTCAGTACTAAAGTTGCTGCTCTGTTTTAATTGAAAAAAAAAAGACCAAAAAAAAGACAAAAGACCCCACCCACTGTTTCCATGTCTACTGTTTAACCCAAACACAACACTGCTGAAACAGGAGAGAGAAATTTTTTTTCCATTCCCATTAAGTGGAAATTTAAATTAGACAAACAGTACTTTTTGAAACCAGCCCTGATAAGAACTCAGCAACTAAATTGGTATAGCTAACTGGAAAAAAAATCAGAATAATGCATATAGGCTGAAATCATTACTAAGTTCAAAGAGGAAGATGTTTGAATTTCAGTATAAACCTTGCTCAAAAGAAGTACTTATTTTCATATTAATTTGATGAAGTCAGAAAGTTGGTTAAAGGATTACTTTTTTCCCCTGCTCAATCGATTTCAAAGCATGAAAACACACAGTTCAATAATAATTAAATAATGAGGAAATTACAGTAATGCTGTATGGGGAAAATAAATCTGGAGGAAACCAAATGCCATTTCATAAACTGTCAGTAGATGGCACAAACATTTAAGAACATTTAAAAGTCTGGGCGTGTCTAAACACAGTAGGATAGATTTACAGGAAGTTTTTGTCTTTCCTGAGTACTTTTTCTGCTTTTTCGGAGAGCAGGAATTTCTGGTGAGAAACTTTTCACTTTGTTGACTTTATGCGGTTGCTGGTTTGCTAAAACTGTTTTCTATCCTGCATTTTATTTGCAAATGAGCCATGTTTTCCATAGAGGGTTATTAGCAAGTGCATGATGTACTTTCAAGTGGGTAAGAAATGAGACTAGAGTTGCTTATGTTCAATAAATTTATACAAGAAGCTGGCCAAATAGCAGTCTCTTTATATTAGCACTGCACCCATAATAAAGGGGTGATTTAACAGAGATAGTTTTTCTGTGGTTCAGGAATAGATCTAACTTGATGGTACTTCTATGAAAGACAGATTTTTAACATTTGAGTTTTGTATTATGCTGATAACTTGCAAAGTGCATGCCTTAATACTGAGCTATGATAGCTCAGTGCTTTCTGTACATTTCTTTTATGAAAGTTTAGTCAGTTTCTATGGAGATTATATTTGAAAAACTTTAAACCATCAATGTTTATCTTTTCTCTTGCTCTTTTACAATTCCTTGCTATGATCTTGGTTTGCTTACCCTATTGGATGGCTTCTCTGCTTATATCTTTATAGTATGCTTTTTGTCAAATTTGAAGTCCTGAGGATACTTCTGAATTAAAAGGGACATGACTACAAAGGATTGTTAATTTTGTTGGATAGGGTATTCTATAGAAAGTTTTAAGATACTTGTAAATAATTAATTTCTACAGTGTTAGCTCCCAGATGATGAGTCCAGTATTGTAACAGTTACAGTTACAGTTGTTAATTTTGTTGGATAGGGTATTGTATAGAAAGTTTTAAGATACTTGTAAATAATTTGATGGAAATGCCAGGATATAACAATGAGAAAAAAAAATTAGGCCTATGTAGAAGACCAGATCCTTTTTTCGTCTAGTCCGTGAATATTGCTAAAATTTTGTTCTAAGAGGTAATAGTTATTTGAAGGTAGATTTTTTTTCTCAGATTTCTGTTGAGGCTACGTATTTTGTTTATTATACACATTAGTAGTGTTGCCCAAACACCTGGAAGAACAGGCTAGAGGGTGCTGATTATCTTTTGTTCTCTGCATATGCCCAAATGCCTTTTGAGGTCTATGATGGTAAAGCTGCATGTAATTTTTCCAAGTAAAAATCTGGAAAAAAGCTGGAAAAGTTTTGCCATATTGCCCCACTAGTTCTAGCTCATTTCCAAGCCTAGTTTGATGCATTCTTTCAAATGAAGAACTCAGTGGACTTTTTAGTGTTGTACTGCTGAGATTTCATAAGATATATTGCTAAGAAAGCTTGTAGAATGGTTAATGGTACAGAAGATGTACTTGTCGAGGTTGTGGGTTTAGTCCAACAAGGGACAGGCATTACTGTCTCATTGTAAAGTCACTAGAAATATAAACTCACAGTTTGGCCATTTCAGTATCAAGGTAAAACTGAAAGCCTGTACAGTCATGGATAAGCATTATGGAAAGCTTTAGAAAACAACTACTATTTAAAAGTAATGGGAAGAAAAGTGTTCCAAAGTAAAGGGGAAAAGTGTTCCAAAGAAACAAAAAAACCCCAATAATTCAGAAATCTTAAACCCAAATTTAATTCAAGATTTACACATATTAAAAATGTTAGCTAAGTTCTTACCAGTTCCTCTTTCAGAAAGGCAGTCTAATGGGTTTATGGCAATATCTAAAAGGACATGTAAGGAAGTGTTCACAGTGACTGACTTAAAGGAAGGCTGGCTGCCCTAAACTCCTGCATTCAGAAAGGAAGCGTGTTCTTCATCAGGGAAAACAGAAGTAAAACCACAATTATGTTTTTTCTCTAAATAGTGTTTAAAAAAGCCTCTCATTCACAACAGAGACATTTGAAGTTAATCTCTTTAGACCAGGGCTAGATTTTGTGCACAGAGGTCCTACAACTGGTATTTTTTGTGTAGAATGCAAGTATTTTCAGTGTGTGTTTGGTGTCCTCTATGTGCACCTAGCAAGTCAGATATAGGGACATATCACTTTCAGAGTCTAAATTCAGGATATGCTCAAGCCCAGACAAGAAGTGAACTCTTCTGTGAACTTCCCCATAACATGAATATAGAACATCCCACCTCCTGCCATGGTCTCCCCAGTTAAATAAGCACTAACAAGCAGTCACAGCTACCTAAAGACATTCAGATTTTGATCCACTGTCTTGAACCTCCATCCGATGCTTCAGTCAAGGTTTTGTAGTCACCAGTCTATTCTGAGTCTGGTTCATATCCTTCAAGAGAGAACCTCAGGAGATGTGAGGAGATGATGACCATACTGACCTCAGATACTGTACTTTCTGATAAAAGGGTATTATATAGTTGTGGGAGGCCTTCATAATACATTGAATCACAGCAGTAATTATAGAAGTAAGCAGCAAATTTTAGTCACCTAGGAAATCAGACATGATTTGTAAGAAACAGCCTCATTATGTATTAAATACAGCATATTTGCCCAATAGAAATTTTGGTGATGTTTAATTCTTTTTAAGAATTCTTAATTAAGAATTCTTAATTATTCTTAATTAAGACATTCTTAATTAAGAGACATTCTTAATTAAGAATGTCTCTCTTGAACAATAATCAGTCCCTTCGTTGCTTTCTGAGTCAAAGGGAGAGATGAGAAATTTGAACCTTAACAATTCAATCTCTGTGATTGTATAGACACTTAATGATATAATATGGGTTTTTTTGTTTTGTTTGTTTGTTTGTTTTGCTACAGGATTGAAACAAAGATGGACAGATAAGAGAAGTATTGAGCCATCTGCAGGGAACCAGAAACCAATATGACAAAAAATAAGAGATCTCTTAGAAACTTTTTTATCTACAAGTGTCTGTTTGCATTAACTGTTTGGAACAATGTCAGTCTGACTGTGGAAAATGAACTCTTTACATCTGTTTCTAATGATTTTCCAGAAGATGGTTCTGACAAAAAAATTAAGACCCTGCCACTCCTGTATGCAAATACTCATCAGCCCAAAGCTAATTTTGACTGGGTTGTGATACAAAATACTACAGAAAGCCTGTCATTGTCAGAAATCACAAATGATAATGTAGAACAATTAGTAGCTTTGTTATCTAATTTCAGACAAGGCTCCAGGTTGCAAAATCTGACACTGACAAATATGTTAGTGGACTGGAAGTATCTTATTGACATTTTTCAGACTGTATGGCAGTCATCCATTCAATACTTAAATATTAACAATGTAACACAATTATCTGACGTTAAAAGTTATCGCTTCGATTATGCAGGTACCTCTTTGAAATCACTGACATTGAAGAAGATTTTAATCACAGATCTGTACTTCACACAAGATGACCTGTACAGAATATTTGCAGACATGAATATTGCAGCCTTGACAATAGCTGAATCAGAGATGATACATATGCTGTGCCCTTCATCTGAAAGTCCTTTTAGATACTTGAATTTTTTAAAGAATGATTTAACAGATCTTCTTTTTCAAAAATGTGACAAGTTAACTCAACTGGAAACGTTAATCTTACAGAAGAATAAATTTGAGACCCTTTCCAAGGTGAGCTCCATGACCAGCCATATGAGATCACTGCAATATCTGGACATGAGCAGCAACCTGCTGAGCCACAACGGAGCTGATATGCAATGCCAATGGGCTGAGTCTCTGGCAGAGCTGGACCTGTCCTCAAATCTGTTGTCAGATTCCGTGTTTGAGTGCTTGCCAGTCAACATCCAAAAACTGGACCTACGACAAAATCAGATCACCAGTGTCCCCAGGGGGATGGCTGAGCTGAAGTCCTTGAAAGAGCTGAACCTGGCGTCCAACAGGCTGGCCGCCCTGCCGGTGTGCAGCGGCTTTACGTCCCTGGAGTTCCTGAACGTAGAGATGAATTTGATCCTCACCCCACCTGCTGGCTTCTTCCAGAGCTGCCCGCGGGTCAGGGAGCTCCAAGCCGGGCACAACCCGTTCAAGTGCTCCTGTGAGCTGCAGGACTTCATCCGCATGGAGCGGCAGTCCGGGGGGAAGCTGTTTGGCTGGCCGGCAGCCTACGTGTGCGAGTACCCACAGGAGCTGCGGGGAAGGTTTGGCTGGCCGGCACCCTACGTGTGCGAGTACCCGCAGGAGCTGCGGGGAAGGCAGCTGAAGGACTTCCACCTGAGCGAGCTGGCCTGCAGCACAACGCTCCTGCTGGTGACAGCTCTGGGGCTGACGCTGGTGCTGGTGGCCGCCGTGGCCTTTCTGTGCATCTCGCTGGACGTGCCGTGGTACGTGCGCATGACCTGGCGCTGGACGCAGACGAAGCGGAGAGCGCGGCACAACCGGCCCGCCGAGCAGGCGGCCGCGCTGCAGTTCCACGCCTTCATCTCCTACAGCGAGCGCGACTCGTTGTGGGTGAAGAACGAGCTGATGCCCAACCTGGAGAAAGGGGAGGGCTGCGTGCAGCTGTGCCAGCACGAGAGGAACTTTGTCCCCGGCAGGAGCATCGTGGAGAACATCATTAACTGCATTGAGAAGAGCTACAAGTCGATCTTTGTCTTGTCTCCCAACTTTGTGCAGAGCGAGTGGTGTCACTATGAGCTGTACTTTGCCCATCACAAGTTATTTAGCGAGAATTCCAACAGCTTGATCCTCATTCTGCTGGAGCCCATCCCTCCGTACGTTATCCCTGCCAGGTACCACAAGCTGAAGGCTCTCATGGCAAAGCGAACCTACCTGGAGTGGCCCAAGGAGAGAAGCAAGCGGCCCCTTTTCTGGGCTAATCTGAGGGCAGCTGTTAGCATTAACTTGCCAATGTGTGATGGAAGAAGGTGTGAGGAAACAGATTAAGAATGTCTCTCATGGAGTTTCTTCTGGTTTTGCTTGGTGAAGCAATAAACAACTATTTCCATTGGTTGTCAATGTATGTCACGTTTTGTTACAGAGCCATGTTTCTACCTAGTTTTCTGTATGCAAAATTCAAAAAAGAGAGGAAAGATAAACTACTTCACCTTTAGGGGCTTATAATTTTGCAGTGCTGTGAGGGGGAAGCAGTGGATTGACAATTGGAATTCTAATTCCTATCCCCTGGCAGAGTCCTTGTACCATTTTGATCCTGAGTGGTACTCTGACTAAAGGGACTGAGTGGGTGTCTTTCTGCAGTGACATCTGGAACAAGTCTGTCACCCTTCATCATCATTGGCTACATCTTGAGAAACCCTTGACTTCTCTGCTTTATGCTTCTCCCCCTCACCCCCCTTTTTTTCTTCTCACCCATAGGTCTTATTTTTGCTTATTATTATTAAAAAAAATAATAAATCTGTCCTTTTCAGCCAAAACAGTATATTTTGCAGCATAGCTATGAGTTCTGATAAGGGAGGCAATAACCAGTCAGAGGCTGAAAAATTTTGCCCATCTTGGGACAAAAGGTAAGAACCTGTATTCATGGATTAAGAAAGAAAAGCTATATTTACAATATTTTGTCTCCTTTATGGAAATACAGCTGTACCTCTACCTGTGCTTGTGCTATTTTGCCTTCAAAAAAACATGTCTGGGCTCTGACATTCACAAGTGCTAAAGAGGATCACAGCATATTTGATCTTTCCCCTCAGAAGGGGAGGTGTTTGCCATCTGAAATACCAGACTTAGATGACCAGCAAGCAGGAAGTTTTCCTTTCAAAAATATGTTTTGACCTGAAGATGAGAGAAGAAGGGATGTCAAGATGAAATCCTCATTTAGTATGGAATGATTTACATTTTATCTCATTCTTGTATTTCATTATTGTTAACAAAATATATTAATTTTTTTTCTTGAGGTCTAAGCAGGCTGAGGCCTCTTGATTTGAAGTCTTGAAGTCTGAGCCACTGTTTAATGATTTGTAGGGAATAGGTGAAATTTAACACCTTTAGCTTTCTCATCCCACTTAGCCTCAAAATTAATATAGCACAAGTATTACCAAATTGCAGGCATTTCCTTCAGAACTGCAGAAATAAATGTTTTCTGTGCTTCTTCCTTCCTCTCCAACTAATGCTTCAGTGACTTATTCATTTAGCCGTTTGAAAACTGAAGATGAACAGACTTGGTTTGCCTGTCCCTTTCACAAAACCAGGGACAGACAGATTGTTACACGGTGGCTTGTGTGAAAATTTTCTTCAAATTCCCCAGAGTTTTAGGTTAGCAGCCCTTGCAACTTTCGTAATGTGTGTGAAGCTTTAAGAACTCGTATGTCTTCTGTTGGCTGGAGGAAAGAGAAACCCTCTGAAATTCAGAGCGTGCACCAGGAATCCTTCCTGTTACTGAGGTGGGAGTCCATGGCTGCTGCCAGAAGTGAATCATTTCTTACAGGAGAGGAAGTTTTTAGCAGGGGGTTGCTTGGAAAGAACTTGGAAACTATATGACCTTTGGCAATGTAACTAATGTGACCATAAGCAGAAATACATAATTACAGGTTTCTGATGTAAGTCCAAAATCCTTTTGTGAATTATATTGTAAAGGGAGGCTTGTAATGAGCATGGGTATAAATTAAAACTTGTACTTTGGAACTAGAAGCCCACATACTATTAGATTTTTGTCCATGCTATGTGCCAGGCAATTGACTAAACAGGTACACATACAGTGAGTTACTGGATCTAGTTTCTCATATTTCACAGGAGAGAATGAGTTTCTCAAGGGATGCATATCAGAATATTTCAAACAATTATTTTAGCCTCTGCCATACTGTGAACACTTTCTATGAAAGCACTTTTGTCCAGGAAGAATTTTTTCCCATGCATGGAGCCATGTCTTAGTCTGAACACCCTGTGTCAGCCACTTTACCTGCACACTTTGGAAAGTAGCTGCCCTTTTCTGTGCACATGGTGATGTGAGTCAGCAATTAGTCCTGCACTGAATGCTATATGCACTCCATGTGTCGGGAAAAGGGAGTGTGTAAATATATTCTGATGTCAGATACCATATCAGAACAGATTCCTGGCATTTGACTAGTCATCTTAGTGACTAGCAGAAATGCTGTTTTTACATAGATAATAATATCAACATACCAAACTGATAACATAGGGGTTAAACACCCTCCAAGACAGAAAATGTGCAGAAAGAAGTGAAAGTGCAAATGTTTTTAGGTATATTTAACTAGTGTGTAGGATAAAGGAAACTGAATCGCAAAATAATGGGAGTCCTGACACAATGTGAGTTGCCCCGCTGATGAGCTTGCTCTTATTTTTTTAGACTTAGAAGTGTTACAAAGCATCAGCACTGAAGCTCAGTTGCAGAGGGTTACAGCAGGGAAAAGAACAGGACTCCACGTTAGGTGAGGCAGTCTGCTGAGGGGACGGTTCAAAATTCCTGTGAAACCTGTGTTTTACTCAGGGATTTAGTTTGGCTGTTTTTTTCTTTCAGAAACACTTACCAAGATTGACTATAATTTTTATTTGTAGTCGTTGTTCAGGAAGGACTATTGCTAAACCAATAAATGCGGAAGTTCTGTGTTCTGCGAGGTGTTTCTGTCTTACCAGTTGGATCTCCACAGCTTTGATCCTTGTGTCTGTTTATGCTGAAGCAAAATAAACTTGGGCATAAATCCAGACAACCTCTGCTCACTTTGACTTGGAGTGGCATTTAGCAGTCATTTTGCCTGCTTGACACAGAGAGTTATGTTGTGACAATGAGAGTTACAGTTGAAGATAAGGTCTTCAAGATGACCAAACACAAGGCTTTGCACCCCTTAATAATTGCATTCACTTTTCATGAGTGCTTGGATGAGTCCATCTGCTCTGGCTACGTTTTAACTCCGTGTTTCACATAGAAGTTCTGCTCTGCAGTTCTAGTTGGAGAGATTCTTCACGCTGTGGACATAGTGCTGGTCCTGAACAGCTTCTGATGCCCAGCCAGGTGTAGCTGCAGTTCCTCTCTGAGTAGGTAAGGCAGAAGTGTGAAATGTACCTTGAGGAAAGGGGGTTTATGAAATTATATGCTCTTTGATGGTATCAGCTCCAAAAAACCCCAGCATTATAAACTTCAGAAGAGGAACAAGGTATCTGTGTGAGTGTACACATGTTGAGTGTGGAAGGGATGGCATTTAGCACGTATATTCAGGAGGCATAAACAGAAATACACTGCTTTTTAGTTTTTGCCTATCATGCAAAACAGTTAGCAAACCAAAACCAGTCCCAAACAAAGTTTTGCTGAGCTGGTTGGTAAAAATAACATTATTCAATGTTTCTAATTATTTATCAGAGGTAGTCAGGTGTATCAGTTTTATCATAACTAGTTGCAAATAATTTTTTCTTTTTTAATGGAAAACTGTATATTTAAGTGTATTTTAAAGTCTCATTCAGAAGGGTAGTAAGTAAATTAAATATACTACAATTAAAGTTGTAGATGTCCTCCCTCTGGAAGCATTCAAGGCCAGGCTGGAGCAGGCTTTAAGCAAATCAGTCTAGTGTGAGGTGTCCCTGCCAATGCAGGGAGGTTTCAGCTAGGTGATCTTTAAGGTCCCTTGCAACACAAACCATTCTGTGATTATGTGATAAAGGTGACACTTTTGCTTTTTACAGCTGTATACACACTGGAGTCAGTTCTGACAAAAGCTGATGTATTTCATTATATCCATGCAGCAAAGATTTTTCATGGATTATGTTGGAAGTAAAGCTGCTGCTGATCGGTGTAATTTAGTTCTTGATTTGATTGTGATATTATTGTTCTGTCAACAAATGCTGTAGTCCTTTAAGTTTCATGGATTAATGCTCAGCATTGTGAACTTTGTCCTTATCTTGAAGAAAAGACAGGATCAGCTGACAACCAGACTCTTGCTGCTTACTGTGAAACATTAATGAACCTCAGTCTTGTCGTGGATCACAGATGTCTCAGAGTTTTCTGTAACGTGTTACTCATATTTGCTGCACCAAGGAAAGAAGAGTGGTTTCAGTTCAGTTTCAATTCAGACTTACTTATGAATCTCAAAATGAAGCCCAGAGATTTTCTTTCAGCAAAGTAAAGGGTTAAATTCTTCTTTACAAAAGTGAAAAGGCGATTGCAAAATAAAAGTTTCAAAGGGATCTCATGGAAGCCTGAAATACAGCTGGCACTGCTGTCTAGAATAAATTTTCATACTTCTCAGCTTCTTTAGCTGAATCCCTTCTTGCCTTCCACTCTCCTCCAAGGCACTGTTTTATGTCATGGAGTAAACTCTAGTCTGAGTCCGGAGTGGGCCCAGGTGCCCCCTCTTCCCCTAGCTTGCTCATACTTGAAGAATTTTTGCATACTTCATTAATTTAATATTAAAATTAATTAAGATTAAATAAATCTTCATTCCTGTATTCATCTCTTTCTTCCATGCTAATTATTGTTACTGAAGCATGTTGTATTAGTTGGGAAGCTTATGGGAGCCAGCTGTTGGTTTTGCTTATTTACATCTGCCTTTGCAATGCACTCGCTCTCTGCTCTGTTGACTTGCTTGCTAGGCCCTTGAACCTGTTCAAGACATTAGTTGAACAGCTGCTTTATTTGATTCATCCGTTCCCAGACTGGCCTATATTGCTGTGTTCTTGACAGCTTTCATGTCATTACAGCTACTGTATCTAGTTAATTTTTTTTTTTTTTTTTAAGGAAGCTACATAGAATCATAGAATGGTTTGGGTTGGAAGGGACCTTAAAGATCATCTGGTTCCAACCCCCCTGCATGGGCAGGGACACCTCCCACTAGATCAGGTTGCTCTAAGCCCCATCCAACCTGCCCTTGAACACTTCCAGGGATGGGACTTCCACATCTTCCCTGGCCAACCTGTGCCAGTGCCTCACCACCCTCACACTGAAGAATTTCTTCTTAATGTCTAACATAAATCTTCCCTCTTCCAATTTTGATCCATTACCCCTTGTCCTCTGCCTCCAAGCCCTTGTAAAAAGTCTCTCCCCAACTTTCCTGTAGGCCCCCTGGATGCACTGAAATATCACCATGAGGTCTCTCTTGAGCTACAATGTTGGGTATCCCTGATAGCCTTCCAAGGCATCTCTAGTGTAAAGGTGACTGACTTGTAAGGTCTTGAACTGGGCTAGTTTGCCCATCCAAAAGTACAGCAGCTTCAATAGTTTTTGCTATCTGTCAGTGTGCTGCATTAATTAGTCTGCTTTCTGAGGAGGATAACTTAGTAGGGTACAGCTCTGCCAGAGACTTTGCTATGAAGAGATGTTAGTGGTGAGGGTTCTGCTTCCTCTTTTCTGTGTGTGTGCAAAAAAGAGGAGATGCAGTTGATGAATTTCTAGAACATCTGTGTAACCGACAGAAGCAGACATGACATTTGAAATGCAGAATTATTTAAATTATCTTGCCTTGGTGAATATTCTGTACCATGGATAGTTTTATTTCTTCCTAAACAGCACAGTTATGTGAATTTTACAGAAGGAAATGTATTTCAAATTTAGTTTTGCTCTTAATACCAACGGGAAATTAAACTGATTCTTAAAATTATCTATCCTATATAATTCAACCCTGCTCTTTCTACTTCCTGAGGTAGTGACTATTAAGGAATTAGCATCTCGTATGAGCTTCCCCAGCTTGAAGTTTACATATGTTTGAAATTCTGTTTGGAGTTAGCTGACTGTGCAGAGATCTTTTGCTGTTTCTTCAATCAGAAATGAATTCTGCGCACAAAAGGTGGGTTATATCTGCTTGATTATTTATATTCTTTTATTTTTATTATATGTATTTTGGACTCCATCAAACCTCAGGTGTTGGTGTTTCTTCACTGATGGAAGATACTCTTGCATTTTGAAATTTCAGTGAAAATGTTCGTCAGTATTTTGAATTTCAACAAAGAAGAAAGGAAAAAAATGTTGGGTACAGTAATTTCCATTCTCAGCCAAGTCTGAGAGGGTTAACTGTTGGTCCTTAATATTGCTTTGCTAGACATGCCTGCTTCATTGTTTGACTGTGATCTAAGTGCTATTCAGCGTAGATCATCCCTTCTTGCAGTGCATAGCATAGCATGAACAGTAAGTTAAAACTCATCTGACAATGGAACATGGACCATTGTTTTTTATTTTCTTCAGAAAATTTCTTGCTTTGTGCCTGGCTCCACCTTTGCCTGAGGGAAGTGCCTCTAGATAGTTCCACTATCTTTACTGATTTATTCATTTATTTGTTTTGGTGAAGTTAGTTACACATATTTTGGCTTATTTGAAAGGAAACTTGACTAAGCTTGGGAGGAGACTTGGAAAGGAAGGGATGAGTTTTGATATCAGTCAATCAAATTTTTGGGGACTAACACGTTATAACCTAAAACTGAAAAAATAGTGCTTTTGGTTTTTATTTTAAAAAAGGTCACACGGGCAGAATTTTAAAACTTTATGTTTATTTTTCAAACACAATCAGCAGGGGAAAAAGATTGGGGCTGTTAGTCTCCTGAAACAGTTGGTGAGTTGCTTATACTTAATTTTTCTCTGTGTTGTGTTAAATGCTTGATGACGAGCGAGTAGTGCTTTTTGATGGCAGAACTGATGCCTCTCCAAATCCACCTAGGTATTGATAGACATGACTATATATTAATTCAACTGGACCATTTTCCATATCCACAAAATCTTTCTGTTCTTGGGATTTTTGGTCCTTAGATCTAACTAGATTAATTGTCCTCCACGCTTTCTAGAGAGGTTCTTTGTCAACTGTGTGATAATTTGAAAAACACAGGAAATTTCCAAGGAGATCCTTGGAAAGGATATTTTGGAAGTATCAAGTGTTTTCTTTCAGATTTTGGGTACCACTGCTTATGCTGAGATTTTCCTGTTAGTGTGCTTTTGGACAGACTGGCATCACAATATAATTCCTTCTCAAGCATCTTGGCTTACTGGAAAAATGGACCCCAATGTCTCTGTGCTATAGCAAAGACAAAGCTGATCAGCTTCTCTGACCGGCCGATCCCGAGGGAGCGCAAGGTGGTGTCCCGGCTCTATGGAGCATAAAGCTCCACTCTTTGGAGTGGAGGAATATCCTTTGGCTCTTCTGAGTGAAGAGGCATCTTCTGTACTGGTTCCTGTGAGGAGTCCTTGGGGCTTTTCTATTCTGTCCCCAGATATGTGTGGACATGGGGTGTCAGGAAATAACAGATGGGAGGCTTCTTGTGTTCTCCTTTACTCCTAAATGCACCAATGTCTGTACCAGTTTTGTATTTTTCAAGACTGTTGAGAAAGTTGTATTTTTTAACATCTCTGTATTTTTTTTGCCAATTAGTGCTTGTATTCCTCCCATTATGAAGGAATTAATTTCTACTTAACTGAGAAAATTGATAATCAGAATGGAAGAATGGGGGCAAGGAGGATTGATAATAATTTAGAACAAGAGTATGTAAAAATAATATTTTTATTACATAAATCTTGTATTTATTTTTATTTTAGCAATAAAAAGCAAATTCAACAGTTCAACAATTTTGACAAATCCCATGTGTTTTCTTTTCATAGGACTGGACTCATCGCTGAGACATATTGAACAGGAAACAAAGAAATGCTTCTGTGTTTCTGAAAAAAACAATATAAGACATAAGCATAATGAGACCTCTTACAAATATCTATGTCTTTGGTTGTGTCTTTACATTCATGCTATGCAATAATATCCAGCCAACTGTGGAAAATGAATTTATTGCAAATTATTCAAGCAGTTTGCTAACTAATGTTCCCAAAACCATCCCAGTCCATACACATGTATTAGATTTATCACATAATAGGATCACCGGACTTAGTGTTTCAGAATTTATTTATCTTTCTGACCTTCAAGTATTAAATCTTTCTCATAATCTAATTACAGAGTTTGACTTTAATGTCTTAATTTTTAACGAAGATTTAGAATACTTAGATTTATCTCATAATAACATTTTGAAAGTTTACTGTCAGACTCTTGTATATCTTAGACATTTAGATCTTTCTTTCAATAAGTTTAGCATGCTGCCCATCTGTCAGGAATTTGGGAACATGTTCCATTTGAAGTACCTAGGATTAAGTGCCACAGTGGTACAAAAGTCAGACTTCAGGTATATCATACATTTGCAGCTGTGCACTGTCCTCCTAACCTTAGAAGACTTTTCTCTCTATGAGCCTCAGAGTCTGACAACCTTGAACACAAGGAGCCTTCACATTGTTTTTGCAGCAAACCAAAACTTCAGTTTTGCCCTCTTGTATGATGGAATGAGCACTGCGGAAGACTTAAAAATAGTTAACTTGAGATATAACTCGAGCTACAAAGATTTCCCTTCTCCTCCTTTAACGCTTCTGAAGAAAATCAAGACAACAGCCCTGATGCTTGACACTGTAGACTTACAATGGGCTATTATTTTGCAAATTTTTCTACTTATTTGGTATTCACCTGTGGAGCACTTGACTGTGAAAAATTTGACTTTTTGGGGGCCACTGGGAGTGATGAATGAATATGAATTTCTACCCTTTTTTGGCTCTTTGGAGCAATTACTCTCTTTGGACAACTCCATGACAGCGCTGACGCTGGAACACGTTCGTAATAAGGTTTATTATTTCAACCAGGAGATTCTATACAGACAGTTCTCAGAGATGAATATTGCCAGTTTGACAATATATGATGCATATATGCCTCACATGCTTTGCCCCAATAGAACAAGCTCATTTCAGCATTTAAACTTTTCTCACAATGTCCTGACAGATGAATTGTTCCAGAATTGTGGCACACTGACAAATCTGAAATTACTTATTTTGCAGAGGAATAAATTTGAGACCCTTTCCAAGGTGAGCTCCATGACCAGCCATATGAGATCACTGCAATATCTGGACATGAGCAGCAACCTGCTGAGCCACGACGGAGCTGATATGCAATGCCAATGGACTGAGTCTCTGGCAGAGCTGGACCTGTCCTCAAATCTGTTGTCAGATTCCGTGTTTGAGTGCTTGCCAGTCAACATCCAAAAACTGGACCTACGACAAAATCAGATCACCAGTGTCCCCAGGGGGATGGCTGAGCTGAAGTCCTTGAAAGAGCTGAACCTGGCGTCCAACAGGCTGGCCGACCTGCCGGTGTGCAGCGGCTTTACGTCCCTGGAGTTCCTGAACGTAGAGATGAATTTGATCCTCACCCCACCTGCTGGCTTCTTCCAGAGCTGCCCGCGGGTCAGGGAGCTCCAAGCCGGGCACAACCCGTTCAAGTGCTCCTGTGAGCTGCAGGACTTCATCCGCATGGAGCGGCAGTCCGGGGGGAAGCTGTTTGGCTGGCCGGCAGCCTACGTGTGCGAGTACCCGCAGGAGCTGCGGGGAAGGCAGCTGAAGGACTTCCACCTGAGCGAGCTGGCCTGCAGCACAACGCTCCTGCTGGTGACAGCTCTGGGGCTGACGCTGGTGCTGGTGGCCGCCGTGGCCTTTCTGTGCATCTCGCTGGACGTGCCGTGGTACGTGCGCATGACCTGGCGCTGGACGCAGACGAAGCGGAGAGCGCGGCACAACCGGCCCGCCGAGCAGGCGGCCGCGCTGCAGTTCCACGCCTTCATCTCCTACAGCGAGCGCGACTCGTTGTGGGTGAAGAACGAGCTGATGCCCAACCTGGAGAAAGGGGAGGGCTGCGTGCAGCTGTGCCAGCACGAGAGGAACTTTGTCCCCGGCAGGAGCATCGTGGAGAACATCATTAACTGCATTGAGAAGAGCTACAAGTCGATCTTTGTCTTGTCTCCCAACTTTGTGCAGAGCGAGTGGTGTCACTATGAGCTGTACTTTGCCCATCACAAGTTATTTAGCGAGAATTCCAACAGCTTGATCCTCATTCTGCTGGAGCCCATCCCTCCGTACGTTATCCCTGCCAGGTACCACAAGCTGAAGGCTCTCATGGCAAAGCGAACCTACCTGGAGTGGCCCAAGGAGAGAAGCAAGCGGCCCCTTTTCTGGGCTAATCTGAGGGCAGCTGTTAGCATTAACTTGCCAATATCCTTTGAAGCAAATGACGAGCAGAGTGATGTTACTTCTACTAGTAGTGTAGGTCAGTATGTGAATGACTTGAGTGTCTTGCATTAAATTGTGTTAATGAAGTTTGTATTGTTTCTTACACTATTCCTTGTTTATAGCAAAATGTAAGTGTGATACATACAGATATTGCTTGTTCTAGCCATGAAAGAGTCTGAAGTCTTTTGTGTTTGCCCATTATCAACAAAGGGAAGGAGAGAGAAATTTCCATTGTGATTAGACAGATTTTTGAAGACTTGGGTTGCCTTTAATTTGGACTTTTCCGTGGGTTATGGAAGGTTCAACGTCATCAGGACTGACAAGGCATGCATTTGGTCCTTGTTGTGACATGGATGTTTTGTTAAGGTGGAAGGGATCTGCTTCTTGGGTTTAATTAAAGAATATGAAATAATTAATTAATATGAAGAAGAAGAAAACTCTGTTTATTTCCTTTCCTGGTCACTAAGGGTACAGTATCCCTACATATTCAGACCACATTGGGGTTTGTTATGAGTTTGTCTTCCCCTCTTGGGAGTCTTTCTTTTCATCACAGACACTTTTCTGGGTATAATCTGAAAGTTGGAGCTGTTAACCCTTTTTAAATATTCTTCTTCCTTTGCTGTAGTAAACATTTCCACCTGCCTTGATTGACCTACCAAATAATGGTTTTATAGAATTCACTTTTCCTTACCTTCAGAATAATAGTTAATATCTGAACTTATGAAATTTTTAATAGTATTATCACTGCTTGTTGCTATGATCATAACAAGCTATATTAGGTTGCTTGTTTTTTCTGTTTTCTAAAATGCAGTTACATATTTCAATATATGTTTCTTATTATGAGCTCTTTCAACTGTAAGAGGGCAAAGAAAAAATCAGATGCCTCAATCTACTACCATCTCATTACAAAAATTTTTCTCAGTTGTGCTACTGTAATTCTTCTGTTGAATTAGAAAATTGTATTTTATTGCTATCTCTCTGCAGTAGCTAATAAGTAACCTACATTATAATGTAGTTTTATAGGTATTTAGAATATGTTTTACATGATAATAACGGGAAGACCCCCATATTTATCGAAAATTAGCAATGCTGCAAATGAACTGTGGGAAACAGAACTTGCACAACCGATGAGAAAGAGTGATGTTACCAGAACTGTCACTGAATTAGGTCTTTTATTATGTATTTAAACTCAGAAGCTTGATGTTTGTAGGCAAATCCCCTTTCATCTCCAGATTTTCACTGAATTCTGTTACCTTGCTGTTTTATTAGCAGGTGCTGAAGGTCAATGTGCAGGTGAAAAAGGAGTAATTTTCCTTGAGAAATAACTTGTCTGCTAAAATCAAACTAATTAAAGGTTGATAGAGGGCTTCTAATAATTTACTGTGCTTGGATTTAATTTGGCAATCTAATGAAATTCTCAGTTTTTATCTTTTACTGAATTTCACGGGTGCTGAGGAGTTGTGTAGTTGTACTCCCTGCTGAATGGCAATGTGGGGCCTCAGCCGGCAGCCGGGAATGGCGTGGGAGGTGATGGGCCAGGCAGGGGATGTGATCCTGGCCACTTGCCCAGGCAGCTGACCCAGTGCCTGCCAGGCCTGTGTGGTGGCAGCCAGATGAAGCAGTGGACTGGCAGATATGGGACAGCTTCCTGGTGGCCAGAGGTGCTGAGACACTGCTGTGCACGCACCTGCCAGCTCAGGTTAACTGATGCTAGATGCCTCCTCTACATGCTGGCCTTTGGAAAGAAGAGCTAAAAATCTCTATTAAGTCTTAATTTTATGTGAAAGGAAGTTGGCTACTGACTTGATAGTGCATAACTGAGGTCTCCCTCTTTCCAAAGCCAGGACCAAGCTTTTCTTACAAAGGACTGATAAACTCTGTTTCCACAGAAGTAGTGATGTTAAATCTGGGGCTGAAGCCTGAATGCACCACTGGAGATGTGGCATTTCCTTCCTAACAGGTTTTTCCCAACTGTACAGCACCTCTCTGGATGCAGGTTTTTCACTACCTTTGGAACATCACTGCCTGCTCTTAGGCAGTTGCCTGGCTAAGCTTTAGTGGGTTCTTTATTTCAGCCAGAGTTACATCTGTCTATAATTTAAGACTCATGCTATACAGCTCTTAAGTACTTCAGGAACTGTTCAGTGGCAGAGGCCAGTGCACATTAAGCTGGCTGGGAGTTTTGTAGCCTTTATCTCTCCAGGGCTTCTGTGCTTTACAGTGGAGAACACTACCAGAAAACCCGTGCCTCTCCTTCCTAAACACTTCTCTCCCTCCCAAGCATTACAGTCTAAGGACATGATTACCATTCAAACTTAGTGGTAACGTTTTAATGGGCACAAGTTCTGTCCTGTTTACCAGACAAGAAAAAGGAAGTAAAATTTCTCAAGTCAGGCTTTCCGGTTGCTGTAAATGTGACACATCAGCAAGCTGGGTTTTTTGTCCTAAATGAAGTTCAGAGTTTGGGCTGTGGAAGAGTCCCTCACCTTTTAGACTGTTCTGAAACCTAATTTGTAGGTAGGTGTGAAAAAAATATTTTGGTTTCTGCAGTCTGCCAAGTATATTAACTTTCTATATTAACCCTGTAGCTCCTAAAAAATCTTTCAGGCACAAGTATTTTAGTTATTTACGTACAGTTAAGTACTCTATGGCTGCTCAAAAGTAGAATTCTGAGTTCCTTTTTTCATTTATTTATTAAAAGTTAGCATTTAACAGTGTTTCTCATAACTTCTCTGTTGGAACTTCCATTTCCTTCTTCCCTAAGACTGTTTCTCTTCAGAGGGGACATAAAATATTGATTATGTTTTGGTTTTTATGAGGCAATGCTCTATTGAAGATTCTTTTTTAAAAAATTATTTTATAGAGGTTTTTCCTGAGGAAAAGTTTTCAGGACTTAAGGACACGACTATCTCATTGAACTCCTGAAGTACTGTCATGCTTATGTCCATATTATAAAAATGACACCAGGTGCTGCTCTCATTGAACTCACAGGCCTGGAAGCACACAAGAAAGCAACATTTTCTATCAACTTTGTTGCTTTTTTGGCCAGAGTTTTAATCAGAGAGGATAAGTTCAATGTGTTTTTATGGCTAAAAATTGAAGTAAAGACACATAGTTCAGTCTTGAATCCTTGAATAGATTTCTGTGCTTGACAGGATCTGACTCAGTGATAAAATGTAAGATAGGGGGAATATCCTCATTTCTTTACTGTGAGAAAATAAATATTTTCTTACTTTACAATCTTGTAAATGTAACCATTTTCTCAGACCAAGGATGACACCCAGTGGCCGATTAAATTATTGGTGACTCCTAAAAATGAGCGCTCATGCTATAGAAATGATGCATCTTACTCTTGGGAAAATGGAAATTAACAATTACATTGGCCCAGTGAATGTCGGAGCCTCTTACAGGGGTGTATGGGTGAGAGAAGACAGGTCAGGATAAGCTCTTCCTCCTGGCAGCTCCTGACCTGGGCCAGGGGCTGTGGCTTGAACCCTTACTCCATTGGTCCCTCCTGCCAAGTGGCTGTGGAGCACAGATACTGACTGGGTTGCTAACAAATGAACCTTAGACATCAACAGCATGATGTGAGCACTGACTCTTGCTTTGCAATGACTGGTCCTTATGTGCAGGCAGGAGGGCAAGATATACACACTGGTGATTTTCTCACATTTTGTTTGCTGTTGGCAGGGTTTTATTTTTATGCCTCATTTCTGCTGTACCTACTTTCTGTACTTCTGCCCATCACCATGAGATAGTGTAGGTGCTCGGTGGGCTGATCTGCTGGGTCCCAGGCAGCAGGACACCAACATCCCAGTGCAATTACCTCAGCA
>NW_009970716.1:3751480-3763407 GCF_000747805.2 Chaetura pelagica
GGAAAGTGGAAAGAAATAAAAATAAATTCAGCTGGGCTTATTCTCTTTAGACACCTGGAAAGGTGTAAAGAAATAAAACCCACCCTTCAGCCTGCTCAACATGCCATCATTTGTCAGGATGCCTGTGGATGTGCCCTGGGGCGGGCAGGATCCATGTGCACGGATGAGTTGCAATCGGTGTCTGCTCTGGCACCCAGGCCTGGGAAAGGCCCTGACAGCTGTTTTGAGAGTGATACAAATACACAAACTTGTATGTTTGATGCTTCAGACCTGTCAATTAACTGTGTACTGCCCAGATGAGGAGCGGGTGGACTACTTTTGTGAGCTGGCCACCAAGTACTCTCCTGTGCGTGGCTCCTCCACAGCACAGGAGCCACAAGAGCAGGTGCCTACAGGCAGCCCCTGCAAGGCCTTGTGCTCTTGCCGTGCCTGCTGCTCTCCTGCCTGCTCCTGCCTTCAGCCATGCAGGGGGGCACACATCGGGGAGTATGGGCTACCCCAAACCCTCCAGGCTCCTGCTTGCTGCCTGGAGGCAGCAGGGATCCCTGGGCCTACCCACCCTCGTGCTGTGTCACTGCTCTTTGTCATACAGTGTGTGATGACATGACCCCAAACAACATTCTGAGGGTTTTATTAACAAGTATAATACATACACATTGTATGCTAAATATAGTATGAGGACTGTACAGTACAAATTCATGTTCACAGTCTGGCATGACAAAATGTCATTACTGAATTCCCATTGGACTACTGAAATAGGAACAGTGAAGGTACATTAGACATTCACATCTTTAGTAAGAAAAGATTAACAGAATGTCTCCATATTTGCAACTTATAGTAATGTACGCTATAAACCTTTAATTACCCAGTCTTATTAGCTTATAAAATATATTACATTTTATTTAAAAAATTCTGCATAGTTTATACAAGTATTAAAGTAAATATAATGTCCCTGCTATATTTGCAGGTGAGAGATGCTAAGCAGGACGATTATTTTGACCCTCTAATATACGTACATTTTAAAAAGTGCTAATAGCCCTCTTAAGATGTGTAAAATGCCTTGTAATTTTTTGCTAACCTTGAGAGAGACAACAACATAGTTGGAGAAGAGAAATGTCCCTGCAGAATGGGGGTATGTATTAAAATGAACTCACACACAGTAACACCTGTTTAGGTTTTTGCAATTGTCTTAGAAACTACTCATTTATTATAATCAAATGGCTTAATCAGACACATTTTAGTAAAACAGTATTACCTGTTGCACACTGCACAGTGCAATACTGGTAGGGAAGAAAAGGTTTTCTTTTTAAATATGCATGTTCTGCACGATTAGGGTTTTCTATCTCAATATCTAAACTGGCTGGTCTTTAGGGTGAAGATGGAAGGAGTGGCTTTAAAAACATTTAGTTGTGTATGTTTAAAAAATGCAAGATATCCCTCAAATAAAAGTTTGCTGAAATGAATCAATGAGCTATTTAAGATGTAAATTTATATTTTCAGCTGAAAGATAAAAGTGAATTTTTGACTTTTTTGACATCTCACAAAGACACCAAAGACAAAAGTGAGAAATCCTAAAAGCAAGGCATTTATATGAAATAACCTCAAATATTTATATTTAATATATTTCTGTTGTCTTAAATCACAAGGCACATGGATAAAGGTATTTTAAAGTTCTACTTAATCTCCAATGTATTCGTCCCCACCACTGGCAAAAACAGTTTCAGGAAAAAGGCCCGTAAGCTAACGAATGTGGCAAATAACCTAGATTAAACTCTCCAAAGTAACTCTTCTTTACAAAGAAGTTCTGTTTTTAGGATACCTGATTTTAGATTTCTAATAAAAATATCTAACAAAAATCCCCATTCTAGAACAGCTGTTCATTGCTGTAACATGCTTCCCTACGAGTTCCTCAATTACTAACAGGGCCAAATAAAGACAGACCCAATCCCGGTTTTTCAGCTCTAGAGGTGAGGATGAGGGCCAGTTACAATATGGATCTGGGACAACTTCCCTCAGTCCTGGGTGAAGTGGTGAGGATGTACAATGCTGTACCAGAGAATATGGATTTTCCTCACAAAAGCTTTGCAGCACCATTCCCAGCCCCCCCTTTCCAAGTCCCCATTCTCCCCTTTTCAGACCACACGTTCAGAGCTCTATTCCTTGAATAAAATTGCCAGTTCCATATTCCCACATGTAAGATTCATTACACAACTGGAACAATACTTTGCATTTCACAGCTATCACTGTAGGAGCATTTTTCTCTTGAGAGGTAGAGACTTTCTCCTTCGCTAAGTTTATGGGTATATGGATGTCAGCAGAATAGCTGCTAACCTCCACCTCCAAGTGAAGGCTCTTCGTACTCAGCCTCTTGCATCTGCCAGTTTGCTGCTGGACTCCATGGGATGTACAAGCACAGCCTAGCTGCTCCATAAGCTCAAATATACCCACCTGCAGATGAACACTCCACCTGCCTCCTCCTGGAGTTTTATGAAACTCTTGCTCCACTCAGCCCTCCATTTCCCAGCAGGTTTTTCCAAGAGGAACAAAAATCTGACTCCAGCATGTTTCATTTGCAGGGAATGGTTTAAATTGCAGGGCATCTGCCAGCAAATATAGACAGACAGCTGCCTTTCAGAGGGATTCCACACAGGAACTTTGCTAGGGTCAACTGCAGTTGCTCCAATTCAATTTAGTTTATCTATTGAGTTGTGTTTGCTAACTGATACGGGACTTAAGACTGGCTAATGTGGTATTTTAATGCACTAAGCACATCCACAGGAAAGCTTAGTCTACCTAGCATTGAGAGACAAAACAGGTATGTGACTCACTTTATCCTCCAAAGTGCTTAATTCCTGATGCCATCTTCTCACAAAAAAAGTATGGTGGATTAAAAATTTTAAATACTGTAGTGTATTAAAGGTGTACTCACTTGCAACAATACAGTTTGAAGTGTTTTTAACATGTTTGCTTCTCTAAGGTACAGCAAAAGGAAAAAAAATATTTGAAGGATACTCTCTATCCCTGAAATGAGGTGTGGTAGGTTTCTATGAATATAATTTAATGCCATGACATAGGAGAGTACCGTGTGTGTTCCATCCATACACTTGCACAGAAATCAGACATACAGTGTCACACAGGGTCTTCACTTAGCAGATCCACCAGGGCATTATGCAGTAAGAACAAGGATATACACTACACTATAATAGAGAGGACAAATTACATTGGTGTAGATGCACAGTATTATGTATAGACCAACTGCTGCCAATTTTTCTTCCTGACTGGGGTAAATGACACTGCCACTCAGTTTTTCTGTAACGTGATTCTATTGTTTAGATTTATTTCTACAGTTACTCACTGCTTGGGCAGAGGGGATTTCTGAATCAGTTGTCTTTCTAAAACTGTCCTATGAACCATACTGCAGAAATCAACATGGTTGGGAGTGTCCATTCATTGCACTGTTGAGCATAAAATGAAAGTGTAACCCATACAGGGCACATAAATAGAAGTCTCTGGCAAGGACTAGCGTTTTGGATATTCAATAACATTTACTACTTTATCGGTATATGCTGGGTTGATTATATGAAGAAACCAACAAAAGCTGTTAGTTTACAAATTCCCTTATTCACAATGGAATACATTAAACATACTGTCTGCAGAAAGGGTTTGCTTAGCATCCCCTAGGAGGAAAAAAAAAAAGTATTCACATTCTTTAGGTCTGACCCGTGGCAAGGACATAGAAGGGTTAGATAACAACTGTTACTGACCATATGTAAGCTTTTAATGGTATAAACTTGGAGATTCAGACCAGCTGAATCCAAATTAAAATGCGTATGTGACAAAAAAAAAAGTGACAGGAGTCAGGGACAGAAGACATTCAGACAAGCATGTGACGTTTTCTGTGAAGAGCGAGATGGTCCGAACGTGAGAAGCTACGGTCACAGTCTGGGCACTGAAAGGGTTTGATTCCCGTGTGCTTGCGGAAATGCCGCGTCAGTTCATCGGAACGAGCAAACTTCCACGTGCATCCCTCCCAAGTGCATTTGTACGGTTTTTCACCTGAAAAAAAGAAACACAGAAGTGGAGATTTAGGACATGAACACATCAGTTGAATACACGACCTATCTATCCTCTTTTCTTGTCAAATTTCAGCAAGTACTTTAATGTTTACTCAAAAAGCCTCCAAACAGCACTGGGCTGCAGATCGCTCTGCGCTAGAAACCGTAGTTGAGTTAACAGATCAAAAAATTGTTTCCTGCCACAACTTATGTTTTTATTGTCTCTCTGTTCCTCCCTCTGCTATGTTAGCACCTGTTTTCTCTCATCAAGCCCAGAAGCATGAAAGTTAAAGCTTTTGTTTAAGTATTTTCAAAACCAGGGCCTCATATTCCAGGCTAACTGGGGAAAAGGTCTGGTGCTACCACTCAGCACAGCAGGTAGAAATCTTTAAGCAACTGCAGTAAATAACTGGCACCACTGCACAACTCAACTCAGCTTAAAATCTCTCTCAATCATTACTTTCTAATATGGGATCCTCCTTAACACCACTGTGCTGCCCAACAGGTAAAGGGCTGGTTTATACAGAGATGTGAGACAGATGTGAACTGAGCTCCATTTTACCTATCTTTGTAAAGACCTTGGATGTACATATATTCATCCAGCATGCCAAGACGAACATTTCTGTGGATAACAGAGATGGGGTTACATTCATTGGAACACTCAGAAAAGAACACTGGTGGACCAGAGGCTGGCACGCGGTCCAGACTTTTGCAAATGGGCTACTCCCATGCAAGTCTCAGTCAAACTTAACAGTGATGTAAGAGGTGAGCTAGTGCAATTTGAACTGATTTGGTGTTTACAGGGTGTGCAGAATGAGTAATCTGCAAGCAACTGGACAGAAAATGAACAGCCAGCCAGCGAATGCAAAGCACACCGACATACACCGTGACCCTGCTTTCGCTTACAGTCTCTTGTGGGTTTTTCCTGCGACATTCTCTGTCTTTTGCTCAGCCCGTAATTATATTCAGAACAATGCCAGATCTAACTTCAGTCATTTTGTTATTTACACCTGTGTTCCCCTGAACACTAACTTGCACAAACTAAAAGCTTAGTCTATTATTTTCCCATAGACTCGATGAGGAAAAGCAAAGCAATGCACAAACCTGTATGGGTTCTTCTGTGAGCTTTCAGATGGGAGCTTTTAGTGTAGACTTTGTTGCAGCCTTCATAATCACATCGATGTATTCTGCGTTTTCTTTGTGTGTCTGGAGATTCCACAGGTAAAGGTCTCTTTCCTGGCTGAACTATAACTGAACGGTGACTCCTGAAAAGTCAAATTCAATGTTAAAAATGAAAAACATTTAGCATGGCAAACCTCAGCTCGTATGATTCATAACAGAACCCTTTATTCACTACCACTCTGTCTCTTGGCAGAAGGAATAACATTACATGCATGTCGAAAAATTCAAGAGGGTTTAGCAAATTTGATGCATTCTAGCAGTAATATTTTTAAATGTTTACTCAACTTTGTGGTATGATGTAGCCATTTTTACTACTCCCTAGCGTTTTTTAAACTTAAAAAGGAAAAATTCCCTTCAAAAATTCCTGTTTTTCAAACACGGATTTCTCAAACTCTGACATCACAGTGAACTCCTTCAGCATCTGTTCACGATTTTTCTTCTTCCTTCAAATATAACTAATTCACTTGTCGTTGCATACAGCTATTCTATATTATTTAAGAAATTGTATCTTTAGGGTTTCAAAAGCAGAACTCAAATCTTTATTGTTCCAGCCACTCCTTTAGAGAGTAATTAAGAATTTCCTGTTTGGTGCTGGCAGGAGGGTGCGGCCTCCCAACACCAATGACGTCAATTCCTAAAAGTAGAGTTTAGCCTGTGTGGCACACCCACAGGATGTCTGAAGTTTTCCCTCCACCTTCATAAACATCATTTTTTATTTTGAAGCCCACAGGTTACAGTGCAGGTAAGGCAGGTACTAACTACATATGACCTTCTATGACATATAAAAATGTAAACATTCATGTGTAAACACACTAAGCTTCTTGAAAGGTGTCACTGACTGAGGATATTTAGGTTTGAACAATACTCCTACTGTAGAATTAGGGACAACCTTGATTTTTTCTCCACTTCAATGTTGTAAAAGGAAATGAATATGCTCTTCAAAAAGGAAAGAGGCATTACAAATCTTGCAACCTCACAAAGTTGCATTTTTCAGCCCATTAGCAGATCTGTAACTGAAACTGAATACATAAGGTTCAGATATTAGCATTCCTTGTTGCAAAACCAGCTCCTTCATGTGATAGAAATAAGCTTTCTAGAACTTCCATCTTTCCTCAGTTACTGTATTTCACATTTCTTTACTGACAAATTATGTTTTGTAACACTTGGTTAGACTAGTTACTTAAACCAAGTTCCTTTAGGGCCTAATTTTCAGAAACGCTGAATATTCACCTCTCTCAACAAAATGAAGGGCATGTGATAAAGGTCCTTTGGTTAGAAAAAAAAAAAAAAGACTTATCAGACACAGCAAATAAATGATTGTGTGTGGTTTAACATGGAAAAAAATTTACTCTCCACAGCAGCAAGATAAGAATTACCTATTTGGGAAAAGTTTCGTTATGTTACTCAGGTATTGAAGTTAAAAACTTGAAATTGGGAGACAAATTCTCTTTGGGTGCTTCTGTGACTGTTGAGTGATGTACTCTTTAGGTACACATTAACTCTAGCTAAAAATATTGTAATGGCAGGAAGCCCCAGATGGTGATGTTAGACACAGATGTACGTAGTCTTAAATAAGAAAGGTCGGCTTTTAGCTTTGAAAGAAACAATTCTCTAAAGCAATGCTCAGTTTTAATGCTGTTGCACACTACTTGTTTTGGAGAAGCTGTGGCTTATGACAGCAAGCAAACTTGGTTTACAATTCTATGCATGGAGGCTAGTCCTGAACATGGTAACATATGGAAAAAGAGAGAAAAAAGATATTGGTTGTACACCATTTTTGACGTTTTTCAACCTAAGAACATGTAAACAACATGCTGAGATTTGTCTGTGGATCGTTTTCCCTTTAGAGGAAGAAAGGCCTGTAAGATGACAGAATATTGCCAATAATCAGATAGGATGTGGCAGTTAAAAAAAAAAATCAGGTGGTGTCAAAAATCCGAGGTAAATATTAAGTAAGTGCCAATAATGAAAGCACAGCCCTAATTCTGTCATTCCCTCTTACACAACTGGATGCAAACTCACGTAAGTCTAACCATGTAAGAGTCATTCTTTAACAGGTAAGAGCATCTTCCAAAAATCGTGTTACAGTATCAACAGCTTTTTGTCTTTCTTTACCAACAGACCACATGATGTTGGCAGTATGTGTTAAGTTTTCAATGCTTGCATTTGCAAGAATACAAAATTAATGAGGCTTCTTACATTTGGTCAGAGATTATTACTTGCAGTTTGACTTTAGAAACAACTGCATAGTTACATCAATTATCAGACATGCTGAAAAGTCTGGCAATCCCTATGGAAATGCCACCAGTATTATATATGCAACGTATATGCCAAAAAGTGAGACTGAGAGTTTTCTATACCCCATCAATGTAGCTTATGTATCTGAATAACATACTTTGGACAGCTGAACTCTGTGAAAAAGTATTAAAAAATAATTGTGCAACTGTAGCTTGTAATACAGAAAGAGGCTGATGAAGCTGGGAGAATACGGGACATTTTATAAACATCTAGTCCCTCATCTTTTATCTTGTGTGATTTGTCTATGTATTTTTTAAATGATAAGAACATAAAAACTACCACTCACAAACTTCTTGTTGCAGATACAACAGAATGTGAACTCAAAAGGGCTGCCTTTAGGAACGAGCACAAACTGAAGCTTTACAGGACAGCTAGGAAGCAATTTAAGCCATGGCAACGTGAGGACAGCCTCTCCGTAAACAATATTCTGCATGGGCAAGTGGCTTTGGGAACAGGGATATTCAAATGTTTACCTAACAATGTCACCTACACATTATACCAAATTTTATATTCTTTGCTCAGCGGATGGGTTTCCTGTGGAAACTGGTCTCATTGGGAAATAATTAATGCAAATCACTAATGCAGGTGACAAGTGTAAAGAAGTCTCCGCCCTGGAGGAAGGGTGTGGTATCAGCCAGGAACAGCACTTACTGGTTTGCTCTTGTTAGAGGCCTAACAAAAATCAAAAGTATACTGCACCATTTGATAGTCCTGACCTAGCAGAGACTGGTTCTAAATACATACAGAACTGACTTCCGTGTGTGGCAGGTCCATTATGGAGGTAAGTAACCACCTTGTAAACATGGATGCTTACTATTTTATTGTGCTTATTATAATAAAACCCTTAAGGTTATTTTTAAATAAACCGCATACTGTTTATGGAAGCCTGCTGGCAACTAGTCAATTCTGTCATTGTGCCCAGAAAAGAAATGGTGGAAGTACTGCATTAAATGCCAGTCACAGTTAACTTAAAAGAGCCTGCAGTCATGCAAATGAGGGGCACCTCATGTGTGGTGTGCCTTCTAACATGGGAATGGTCATGAGCAGGAAAGAGAGACTGCCTTCTGAAGGAAATGCTGAACACCACCTGTCTCATGTCCTCTCTGTTTCCAAATCACTCTGCACATAAAACACTGGTTTTAGGAGTCTGCTTTGGAACCCTTTCTCCCCACTCTAGGAAGTGAAGTCTCGTACAACTGCATGGAGGGTGAGCAGGAAGAAAGGGCAGAAATGGATTCTGATGCCATGTACTGTGAGCCCAGCTCAGTTCCCAACTTCAGCTCCTGCCAGATCCATGCTGGCAGCCCGTGCGCTGGCCCAGAGCACTGCCTGCTGAAGGATGAGCCAGGCTCCAGGCCATTCCATGACTTTGTTGACAGAATTTTTCCTAGAAAAACGGGAAATAGAAGAGTATTCACGGATTCTCAGGTAGTTCCTGAGATATTTTTTTTTTACTATTTCCAATTATAAAACTTTTGCTTCAGATCTCACCTCTTTCTAGCCCTTGTTCTGCCTTCTGCAAATGTGACTGTTTCAAACCCAACTAGATTTGTGTTCCAGGGCCCCCAGTAACAGTTGTACCAGCACAGTGAGTTGGGACTGGGGTGGAAACCAGTGGCTGGGTGGGGAGCAAGCTTCAGGAACTACCTGAGCTGCCAAAAAAACCTCCACCCACAGAACAATGGCCTCAGGTAAACATGGAATTTCACTGGATATACACAGAACTTCTAAGCCTGAGGATGTTCTTTCCACCAAGTAGCAAATTTTTTTTAAAAGACAAAGAGGTCCTTCAAAAACCAGAAAGGCACAAGAATATTTTTGAAATATTTTAGGTAACATTTTAGGTAAAACAGAGATCAGTATGAAATGCCTTTACAGTATCTTTCCAGTTTTATGTTGGTTTCACATGAACAGGTTATCACTAGCATACTGGAGTCCTACTTTCAGTTAATTGTAGGGCTGGGATAAACATTACTTTAGAAATAGCAGATCTATGTGATTGTGATATATAAATACCTATCAACTCCT
This sequence comes from Chaetura pelagica, assembly GCF_000747805.2. Classification (NCBI taxonomy): domain Eukaryota; kingdom Metazoa; phylum Chordata; class Aves; order Apodiformes; family Apodidae; genus Chaetura; species Chaetura pelagica. The sequence goes on from NW_009970716.1 coordinate 3,761,044, forward strand.
GTATTGCTAAAGTGGGGAAAAAAAAGTTGAAATCTCATCTCACACTACCATTGTGGGGGAATGATGTTTTTCTCTATTTTAGCACATGTTCTAAAGCACAGTGACTCTCCCTCCCACTCCTCAAAATTAGTAACTGCTGCACTGAACAGCATTTCCTTCTTCTGCCAATCTTGGACTGCTGTTCACTACTTACTCTTGCAACATTACTTGCTGGGGAGACAATGAGGTCATCATTGGAGGTGACATTTGTTCAGGATAAAAGTCAGTCTTCGACGGTTCACTCCCCGGCTCTACTTTGATTGTTTTCTTCAGTGTAGGCTTCTCATAAGACTCAATTACAGGAACTGTACGGAGAAGGGTAGAAGGGGGAAGGCAACACATATATGAAGAGTTATGGAAATAAACAATGTATGTAAAAATCTATAGTTAAAAGAAATCCCCCAGCTCTATATTTAGTGCAACAATTGGTGCTAAAATACATAATCTTCCAGTTTTAGTCTGTCTTGATGAGCAAGAGTTATGAGTCAAAACAACTGTATTGCTTTTAATCAGTCCAGTGTTTTTATCAGCCCAAATCTCAGTAGATAAGCAGCTTTATGCAGGTATAAATCAGAACAGAATATGACTTTGCTAAGTCTGGTGAAGTATTTATGCAGTAAATTCTATGCCCGCATATTTTAGAAGAGTAAGAGTTATGCTTCATTTCCTAATACAAAAAAACACACAAAGAAGTGCCTGGATATACAGTTATTTGACCCAGTTGAGAGGGCATAAAAAAGACACTTTGACACCACCAACCTTGCATGCTACTTGGAGTTTCCATCTCATCTGCAAGAACTGTGGACACCATGATGGGCTGCTGAAGATGGGGAGCATACATAAAAGGAACTGGTTGGACCACAACAGGCTGGATGACTGGGAGTATTCCAGGGCTTCTCAGTCCATGGCGTGAAAGAGCAGCAGCCATTACAGGTGGAATTGTTATTGGCATGGAAATAGGCTGTACTCCTGGGGGCGATGGTGTGAATTTACTGAGAGGTGAGCTGGGTGAGGACAGAGTCAATCCAGGTGAAGTTCTCCTATGCACAGTCTGAAATTTTAGGGGAGAAGGAGAACTTCCAGTTGAAGGCGGTGAGCTCCGTTTATTCACTGTAAGGTCTACTGGCTCCATCTGGATTCCATTTGATAGTCCTTCAGGGTTTGAGTAGAATTTACTGTGCAACATACTTGGTGCAGAATAAATGACACTGTATTTGTTTGTCTTCGGTTGGTTCATGTAATGGACGGGTATGATTGTCAGAAGGAATGGAAAGAAATAAAGAAAATCAAATAATAGATCATAATATGCATGATTACTGCTGAAAAAGAAAGGTAGCTAATAAATTTGAAGTAAAATTAAAAAGCTTCAAGAAAGCAGTTTAATGTACTTTCTAAATAAAAGTGAATTAAAAAACCCCTAAGATTTCACACAAAGGAAAGTTATTCAAGTACTGATTCACTAACTGTTTCAGAAGCAATGTAAAACAGATTATGGAAACAAATCCTCAAGGCTTATTCCACTCTTCTTCTCCCTTAAAAACTGCTTTTGTATACTGAGCTGCACATTGCTTAAGTGACCTGGGAGATGCATGGTGCTAAGCTCAGCATGTAACTATACGAGGAACATGAAGTCAAGAAAGAAGGGAGTTAAATTTGATTAAGAATTGCAACTAACGAGTCCCAATCAACTGCTTAACTAACTGGGAAACAATCATCACTGAAGCAAGAAATTATGTATCTGAACTCTGCAAGCAGTAAAAATAACCAGCTGAACTACATAAGTAATGAGTAAGAAACTAAGAGTGCAAAATGTAAGTTTTTTTGATGTTGGTTGTTTTTTTTTTTTAGAAATAAAGCAGCTAACTAGCCAGTCTTATTTTTGAAACCTAGTACAAGGATAAACACTTGGCATGTTGAAAGAATATTCCTCCTAGTGATAGCCAGCAGTTCGCATTGCAGTATCATATAAACCCCAATGCTAATCTTGACCTACATGACATGACAATCTCCACATTTTAGTTGAAGTAGTTTTTCTAAACCAAGTATTAAAAATAATTGCAGAATATATATTACTATTAAACAACTATCCATCCAAATCAAGTTTACATGTAAAAAGTGTTGAAAACTGATGTGGTGTATTTAACATGCAAACTAATGTGACGTTCTAACACAGCAGATAGACATAGAAAATGCAGTCCACACAGTGGTTTAGCCCTTAAATGTTGGATATTTTTGAAATAAAATGCTATCTTTGGATTCTAGTCACGTAAAACTTCACATTAAGGCTAAGCAGTTTGACACTAATATTAAAAAAAAACCTGCTGA
>NW_009970716.1:3763566-3780299 GCF_000747805.2 Chaetura pelagica
CTGCTGAACTCTTGTGGCACCAAAGTCTTTGATGAATGAGATTTAAAAAAATGTTCAAAGCCATAGAAAATCCAACTGATTAGCAGTATAGAACTATTGTATTTGTATACAATCATTACCATCACATTTCAATTATTTTTTGCTTGGGTGTACACTTCTAGCAATGCATCTGGTTTATTACCTCTGTTTTGCCTGTGAGAGACAGTTGGTTGATTTAAAATGACAACATTAACTAAAAGTATTTTTTCTAAATTACACAAGTGTATCTTTCTTCTTTTAAATTACTGATTGAAACAGTGAGTTTAGAAAATACTAGATTTTCCTGCTGCATTCATAGCATTGTGATGAGAAATAACAAAGCTGAGTCACGTATTCCATTAAATACTATATAAAGCAGTGTACAAAAATGGTGAGTAATCTTCAAACAGTAAATATTACATTAAAACCTCTGAAACTACTTAATTCTCTTTATTTATACAAGTTCAATCTATAAAAATGTTCATCTTTGATGGTAACTGGTTTTTCAGAATTCTATTAAATTGCCATTATTGCAAGCTATGGTGGCTAAAAAAAATTCTATAGATTTACCACCACTGCTGAGCCAAAAATGAAACACTCAGCATTCTAAGCCATGAAGGCCACTGGATACTGATAGGGTTTAATATTTAACAGTATTCACTATCTACTAATTCTGATCAAATTATGGGCATAGGCAAAAATACAAAATTTAAACACATAAGAGGTGGTAAGTACTTATGTTAAAATTCCTGGTTTTTGTTTACCACACAAAGTCTACAAACTGGAAAAGTCCTACCACTGAGCATCAGAGCATTTACAATGCTGCAGGTTTGTCAGAGATGATCACAAGGTTCACCTAGGAACTTTTATTTTATTGCAAGAATACTAGAAAGGAAAAAAACTATGCAATTTAAATCTTAGGGAAGATTTTTGGTTATTGAGTGTATTAAGGAATGAAGCATCTCCAAGCTGTAACCTCACTATATAAACAGCTACTCTCTTTCAACTCTGCAGGTAACAGCAGGTGTGTGTGTTGAAACAAATATCAAACTATCAAAATGTTGTGAAGAACTGTAAACTGGAAAAGTTAAGTAAAATATATTTAGACAAGGAAGAAATACTTTCCAAGAATTAGGGAAAAAAATGCTTTAAAGAAGTATTTATTTTAGGTACTTAGGTGTTTTACTCCATATGTCTTGCATTATTTGCATAGGTTTTCATTGCTGTAATTGAACTGGCATAGATTTAACATCAACTATTTTTTCTGGCAGTTTGGGGAAGCATAAAAATTTATCTAAATTTTTCTTACTTCTGAGATTTGAATGGCTATGTTTCTACTGCAGATAAACTTGTAGAACTGCAGATAAAGTTGTAACAGAAAAATGTGGTGTGACAAATTAGCTCTGTTGGAAACAGAAAGGGTAAAAAAGCTGAGAAGGCCTCTGGAAAAAATCAAAAGGAGAGTATCTGCTGTCAATCAGACACTCTAGTGGAAAAAAGTTTTACTTCGCTATCAATGAAGTGTGGTTGAAGCCCTGTTAGTTTGGAGTAAGTCACACTCAGATCTACCTCCTGGTCCTAAAGTTAAGCTTCTTTTATTTTTCAGCATACTGAAGTTTCAGTTTCTAACTCACTGGGACACAGCAATTGCCACTAGGTTGATATGAACCACTCCTCTCAAATTTGGTTATTTTCCATTCCTTTGCCAGGGAAGCAGACAGTACTCCCTGGGGAATATGGGATGAGAGAATAAGGAAGACTTCACAGTCTCTCTCTGTAAACAGCAAGCACTGCCAATAGCAAAAAAAACCCCAAAACAAGCCCGACCACCTCTTCTTGACTTCCTAAATCCCACCAACTGCAGAAAACAGGAGTGCACTTCACAGCCTGCATAAGCAGCATTTTTTCACCTGTCCTACTGAAGTATTCTGGGGGAAGAAAGGAAAATTAATATCATTGCTCTGTTTGCTTAAAATATTTAAGCTAATATATTTTCCTTGTATTTCTACTGTGGGAATTAACAGTGTATGTAGGAGTTTGGTCTGACTTGGATTGAAAAAAACCCAACAAATTCCCACGTTCCTGTAAATTCTACTTTCCTAAATATCCCTGTGCAGAATGGTGTTACTAGGCTAGACCACTACAAAGATGTAAGATTGTATTTCAATACATATTCCTACAGTTTCCATCTAGCCCTGTTTTATTTTTTATATAATCACTGTCCCTCTGTGAGTCTTACAAAGTAATCAATTTACCTCTCCTTGCTGTTTCTCCATAATAAAACCCAGAGCACAGAAGCCACATAGAAAATACACCAAAGGAATTTCTAATATTTTATGCCATGTGGCTCAATTAAACCAGTAATCCAAAAGGACAAAAAATCACTATGCTTTTCTTGACAATCTATGAAGAATAAAGACTGGCCAGATATGCCACAAACACATCCACCACCACCCAGAAGACTGCTGCTTCCACAAGGAGACACTATTAAGCACTGATCTGATATAGTTTGCTAAACTGTGTTATACTGCCAGTGGAAGGTGTCTCTGCCCATTGCCCATAGATTTAATTCTAATAGTAGCTAATACAAGCATTTTCATCACATGAAATCTGCATTCCAGTGTACTACTTAAGACCTCAACCCCTCATGCAGCACATAGCTGTCTTTAAAAATGGGTGAAATAAGTGGTTTTGAGACTGATGGAAGGACAGAGAAGAACTTTATTTCAATTCAAAGAAAGATGGTAACACATAAAAAACCACCTTCTTCACTTAAACAGTAACTATATTTGTGTAAATGTTTAAAAAGTCCTGGTAGCAAATACCTAGGTAGGACTCCGATGACTTTGTTACCAGTTCATTAAGAACTATAATAAAATGTGTTCAATTATTCAATTCAATAAGTACCATGAGCTGTTGGTAGTGATGAAATACTGTGGGTGTGAGCTTCAGTCATCTGAGAAGCCTAGTTAATCCTTTCAGCCACACACCCTGAAACACAGTGGTGTCAAAACTATAATTTGTTTCCTTCGCCTACACCCAACAGATGGGATTTTTTAAGACAGACTTTATACCCATGGACAGTGTATGTTCAGGTAAAATAATGAATAATTCCTAAAGGGTTTAATTTAGTTTGGTCTCTAATGACACAAAGAAAACGACAGATACAATATAAATTACAGAATTGGGTTGGAAAGGACCTTAAAAGATCACCTAGCTCCAACCCTCCTGCAATGGAGAGAGACACCTTCCACTAGACCAGGCTGCTCAAAGCCCCATCCAGTCTGCCCTTCCAACACTTCTGGAGGGGACGACATCCAGAGCCTCCCTGGGCAACCCGTTCCAGCATCTCACCACTGTGACAGCAGTTCCTTCCCAGTATCTAATCTAAATCTCTTTCAGATTGAAACTGTTACCCCTTGCCCTATCACTAGACGCCCTTGTAAAAAGTCCCTCCCCAGCTTTCCTTCAGGTGCAGGAAGGCTGCTATAAAGTCACCCTGGAGCCTTCTCTTCTTCAGGTTCAACAACCCAAACATTCTCAGTCTGTCTTCACAGGAGAGGTGCTCCAGCCTTTTCATCATCTTTGTGGCCCTCCTCTGGACCTTCCCTGGGAGCTCCATGCCCTTCTTATGTTGGGGGCTCCAGAACTGGACACACTACTTCAGGTGGGATTTCACAAGAGTGGAGTTGAGAGGGAGAAACCTTCCTCAACCTGCTGGCCATGCTTCTTTTGATGCAACCCAGGACACAGTTGGCTTTCTAGGCTGCAAGTGCACATTGCCGGCTCATGCTGAGCTTCTCATCAATCAACACCACTGAGTCCTCCTAAGCACTGTTCTTAATCCATGCTCAGCACAACTTGCATTTGTGCTTGGGATTGCCCTTACCCTGTACCTGGCTTTACTGAACTTCATGATGTTGGCATGGGCCCCACTCTCATGCCTGCCAAGGTCCCTCTGGATGAGCTCCCTTCCTTCCAGTGTGTCAACTGGACCAGACAGCTTGGTGTCATCAGCAAACTTTCTGAGGGTGCACGCAACCTCAACGCCCATGTTGCCAACAAAGTAAACAGCACAGTTGCTGATGCTTGAGGAACACCGCTTGTCACTGGTCTCCACTTGGACATTGAGCCATTGACCACAACTCTTGGGAGTGCGACCATACGCCAATTCCTTATCCACAGAGTGGTGCATCCATCAAGTCCATGTCTCTTCAATTTAGAGACAAGGATGTTGTGTGGGAATATACATCTGGATTTAAAAATTTTGAGTTATGTTAGCCCACAGTGAAATGAATGCTATTCTTAGCACCTCCAGAGCATCCCACTAACACTTCTGTCTTTCCTTTCACCTTTCCAAAAGAAGGTCAATAAAACTAACACACTCAGTGGCTATACTTTCCTATTCCTTTTCCTTCCCTCCTTTTAGAGATGCTTCCAGAGCAGTTTCTGCTGGGAAGTTGTGGCAGCATGGCTCCAAGGAAACCAACAGACCAAGGAGTGCTGGGGAAGCTGGGGCTCAGGCCTGTGTGTGTACAGAAGCTAAAATACACATACTCATCAGCTTGAAGGAAAACAAAATAACCTCCATGAAAAGAACATCACTCAAAAAAATGTCCTTTCCTCTGGACTTCCTGCTTTTCCTTTTCAGCTTTTCCTTTTTTTTTTTCCTCATTATGCAATAGTGAAAACGGAAGCATACAGATGCGCTAAAACATGCTGCATAGTCTGTAATGGCTGGTCAGAGTGATGACACTCAGTTGTAAGAACACCCTAGATGACTCCACAGGTCCAAGATATGGAAGGTACCAAACCTCTGCAAAGAAGACATGGTACACAATAAGCAGTATTTTGAACTACAGTCTTGAAACGCACTTGGCTCAGAAATGCTCCCTTGTTCTTCCCCCTGCAGTTTTTCTTTCATTTGCTGGCCTGGGGAAGACTGCTCACTCCTCTCCTGGTCACTCTGTTGAAGGACAGACTCTATCTGTTCTGCAGAAGCACTCAGCTGTCTGGGGCAGGACCATGTGCATCATCCCAAGCCACTGCAGAACCCTCCTTAGGAGATGAAAGCATATGAGTACAGAAGACAGCCCACAGTGATTTTCTGTTATTCATGTAATGACACTTTTATTGTAAAAGTTGTCCATTTTCTGCTTTTGATGGACACCACTGGATACTCCTAGGTATTTGCAGATAATCACCACTCTTCTTAGTAAGGTTATACAATAATTGTGACTGAAGTGACAGACAAACCAGCCAATACTAAGGTTCCTTCTTGACCCAAATATTGGAATCTGTCATGCATGCTCTGTGACAGATCAGTTATTTTTCTGTCATTGCTCTGAAGTACATAAGCTTGCATTTAAGTTGATGATAAGTTAGTCTACATTTTAAATAAAACAGGAAGCAAACTTTTCATTGAAAAATGACATTCAGAGCATGAACTTATTGCACTCTAATTTATGCACTCTGAGTACACCCTTTTAATTGATCAGCCTTCCTACAGGTGTGGTTTCATGTAATACTTAATCTGATCTTGCTGCAGGCTACTGCTAAAAAGGGAGGTCCTGTTCCCTTGTCCTCCCCCTTCCCCTTGCTCTAGCATTGAGCATCTGCACAGAATGAGTCAGATCAGCTTCCTGATCTGACCGAAAAACAAGGGTATTTTTGGTGGGTTACCAATTCTGACCATTCAATGAGCTGATCCAAAACATTCAGTGTCACACAACTGCTTCATGTCACACCAAGAAAATGAAAAGACATAAAGGAGGAAGAAAAGCCTGAACATTCCCTTTCAGCACCAGCTTGCAGCTGAAGACCTGAAGTATACATGAAACTGCTTCCTAAGGCCGTATTACCCTGGCAGCCTAAATCATTACAATTCCCACTGTCCCCCTCCCAGCTACATGTTTCTGCTGCTCTTGCTTATCAGACTCTTCTGAGCTGACCCTACACACAAAGTTGATGGAAAATTAACTCACCTGAAATGAAAAATCTCCCCTTCCCTCTTTTCCCGTATTTCTCCTCCACTACCCTGGTTCTCATCAGTTCATGTGGTAAGGCAATGCACCCAACTTACCCAGAAAAATGCAATTACTTTTTGGTCAGGATTAACTTGCTGCTGCCTAGAGAGCAGAGTTTGCCCCAGACGCATGTTGTCAAGACCAAGAGAGAAACAGAAAAGGGGACACTGAGAACTTGTTCACTTAGTTCAGAGGTAAAATATCAAAACCACAGACTCTTGCTGCTTCACTGTGAGGTTAAGCAACTTAATTTCAACCCACCTCTGTCAGCAGCACGAGCTGAGAGATCATACTTGCGCTGCAGTGGCTGAGGAGTACTTAGATTTTCTCACCTCTACTCTGGGGATGGGAGCACCAGCAGAGGTAAAGGGGCAGGTCATTTACAGGCAATAAATTCATAAAACACACAAAAACGTTTTCCTAGAGTGTGAATTTGATTGTCCCAAAAGCAAAACATAGCTTCATTCCTTTTCCCAAGCTAGTCCAAAGCTTAGAGAAATCTTGGTATGAATTTAAAGATGGAAAAACTAGAGTCATCACAAAGGCTAAAATATTTTAAAAGTCTTACCACTGAAACAGGCTCCATGGCTTCTTGCTTAATGGGAACTGGGTCAAACATTAGCATCTTTTTTATTAACCTGTTCCGATGCCTCTGATGTCCTGGCCTGCAGGGGAAAGACAAGATGTTGCAAAGCTGTAGGAAAACCCCTAATCAACTTTCTGAACTGTAAAGAACTTAGTATTTTGTCAGATTAAAATGAATATTTCTGCACCTCTAACATAGCTTCTTAAATAAATGACTTGGTTTAATCTAAATATTTCAGTTCTTTTAAGTTTATTCTTTCCCAATCACTACTGAAATAAAGGGAAATCTGTTCACTTTAATGAACATTTTTTAAAAATTTTATTGTGCACACCAGCATACCAAGATCACAGAACAGTCATTTTCATTACCTGTCAGTGTGCAAAGACAACAACAGTTTACACCATATATTTCTCACCAGCATTACAATTTCAGAATAACCTTGTTTAGAAGTGGGTTGACTGTAGAGGATCTCTCTTTTCTAAGAGTCATAGTATCATAGAGTGGTGTGGTTGGAAGGGGCCTTAAAGATCAGTTTCAATCCCCCTGCCATGGTCAGTTCTGACAGAGAATTCTAAATTTTCATGTAGAGTGACACTGAAATTGATGCAAAAGAAGATCAAAACCCTAAGACTAATTTGGAGAGGTACATTTAACATGCTGCAATGACTTAACTTGAAAAATCCATCAGTTATTTCCCTGAGATAATAAGATTTACTGATAATTCAAGAATAATTTGTGCTAACTGTAGAAAAGCACTTTAAAATATCTGGTTGTATTCTGTGCAGTGTCAGTTGTTTTTTTCTACAGTGTTCAACCTCACTTGTCCAACTTTAGCTTTACTAAAATAAAAGTGTTTAGCATAAAACACATCATAACTTAACTATCCTACAACGCATGGAAAGATGCTGTGAAGTAATGGAGCAGATACCTTTTCTGAGATAAGCTATAAAGGCACTCAGTAAAAAACAGGAGAAGCAGAAGGAAGTTGTTCTCAGCGACATTTAGATGTTGGTGAGCTTTTATAAATCACCTGAGGACAATAAGTAATTGCATTGTTTCAGGAGCACGTTTTCACCGTATACTGTACAGTGCACAGCCCTGCCTGGAAGTAGCATGACCTCTAAGATGCTAAGGCAAGAAACACAGAAATTCAATTTTGACCAGTAGATGGCACTGGAAAGAAACGAATACAGCCAGACCACACAGTCCGGACAATTTCACCCTGCTTAAGGCTAAAGGCTCAGCAACAGATTTGTAGTTGTGGCTAGAAAACTCCCAGGAATTAAAATGAAAATTTTAAGATGTACCTGCTCAAATGAAAACAATTCTAATAAAGCTACGCTAATGAACAATCTTGTTAATTAACTATCATGTGTGTTCATAAAATTTGTTAAGAGCTTCCAGAGAAAGATGGCATGAGTTGTTACAAGTTTATTATTAATTATTCCGGTATATGAATGCAGTTGAAAATACACAACAGTGTAGATTTTGAATAACGAAACTAGTATAAAAACGAAATTAAAGTATATTCATAATTCTTCTTACAAAAGCCTGACAAAAACAAATTGCAAAAAAAAGTTAAACAAATAGAGCAACTCAATGCAATTTCCAGTTAAAACTCAACATGCGGTTTTATTTTAGAAACAGTTGTGTAAGATTCTACTATTTGCTAACAGTTGTGATAATTTTGTAAATACTTTTAAGTATGTCTGTGAGAAGGCTATTAGCTATATTATTTTTCTTTTAATGGTTATCTTTTTCAGGCTTTTGACACATACCTAGAACTAATGCTTCAGAAGACTGTCTTCCCAGAAACACATCCACATATCATATAACTGAATATGTACATGTATCTATGCATCTCTCGCATCCCCACATACATCTATGCATTGTGAAAATAGAGAAAAAGATAAACTTTTAGACACCAAAAATGTTGACAGTAAAATGTAGTATCTCGGACCTCATATATAAGAATTTGGGGCTACCTGCTTTCAGATTTCCAGAAACTTCAATTTTTAGTTTATGTGTACATAGATAAAGTGACACACCAATTTGTACTAAAAAGGAAGGAAGGAGGGAAGGAAGAATGGAAGGAAGGAGGGAAGGAAGAATGGAAGAGAAACAAGAAAGCAGGAGGAGAAAGAAAGAGAAAGAATGGGGGAGATGAAGAAACAACAAATAAATAAATGAGGAGAGAGAGAAAGAAGGAAAAAGTTTGTTCTAAGTAAGCATGCCTGCTCCCAAACTACTCTTTTTGTCATTTTTGCTGTTTTAAGATTGGATTGTCTTCAGTTCAAGAGTTCCTCCCTTTTCACCTTTTACTTCAAGAACTTGTGTGAAAGACACTTGATACACATTTCACATGCCATGCCGTACATGGGTGTTTCCTGAGAGGGCTCAAAATTACTGTGCAGGAATTAGAGTGTCATACAACAGAAAGTGTAATGCCATGAATAAAAGTGAAAAGTAATTCTCAAGTCTTTCTCAGATTCAGTCATCTGAAAAGAGCAGAGGAAAATGGTACTTTTATTGCTGCACCATGGTACAGAAATTGAGCACTTTTAAATCACATTATTCTCAAGTGCCAAGTTTATTTTGTCCATTTGATAGCGACTGGAAAACAATTTTCAAGAAAGGAAAATTAATTAATAAATAATACGTAATTCTGTTGGTCCAGATCAGATTCCTATTTGGTGGAAACTAATAAGAGCTGCTAGAGTAAAAACAAATCAGCTTTGGGTCTGGCTTTGAAAATTTAGGTCAGGACACTTTCCTAAGGGTGCAAATAAATTCACCAAGCAATACTCTTTGTATTTTAAAATAATGCTCCAAACTGAGTGCTTGGACTACATTCACAAACAAAATACATGCATGCACACTCACACACTAATAAAGCATGCTCCTTCTACTAATAATTCAGCAGTTTTTCCTGATCTATTTATAAAATCATGCCTACCAACACAAAACCTCCCCATCTCTCTCCTAAACATTTGAGAAGGGGGCAATAGGGAAAGTAAACAGCCTTATCTCTTTCTGTTACAGAGGAATGAAAAAACAGTTGGGTTCTACTTTACACACTGATTTCATAATGTACTTGTTTGAAAGCCCACAAATCGTTTACTAAATGTAACTCATTTCTGGAAAATCAAAATACTGTATCTCACTCCTGAGGTACCCTGGAAAAAACAGAGGAGGCAACAATATACCCATATTAAGTGTATTAAAAAATAAGGGCCTTTGTCTTTCATGTTATTAGATTAACTCTTCTGCATTAAAGGGGTTTTTTCTTCATGTGAGTTAAAAGAACTTAAAATGCATGTAATGTGAAACTAAATAATTAACTACAATCCAGTAGCCAAACATTCCACCCTGTCTTTTTTTTTTCTCTCCCTCTCTTTTTCTGCTAACAAGCCACCCAGTTTTACTTTCTTGCCTCCTCCCATTCACTCCACCCTGTGGATCTCTGCCAAGTCAGTCCAACTTGTCCAAACAGGACACGGCTTTTGATAAGATTTTGCTCACACCCTGTGCTTCAGAAAGACAAATGAAGCAATTGGGTTTTGTATGCAAATAAGGACAGGTGCAAGGTAAAGTCCAGGCAAAGTCCTTCAGCATTTTCCTCTCTGAAATCCAATGAAGACAGCAAGCCAGAAATAAACACAAATTCTGCCCTCATGGTCCAATATGCAGCAAGTATCTCTTCCAGAAGGGAAGTTCATCATTGGCAGAATTCATCACCTTGTGAAGATTGAAGACTTCATTATATTAACTTCCTGACAAGTATGGTTTAATGTTTCAGAGACATAATTAAGAGTAAATGAAAGCTTAAAGGTACTTAACATGCATTAGGACTACAAGGACTTGTACAGATTATTTACTCTGGACAGAAGAGCAGCGTGGTTAAAGAATGGCCCCAGACTACACATCTGCACAGCAAAACAGCTGGAGAAAAGCAACTGTATTGCTGCTACCCCCAGCAGCTCCGTACATCTACCTTCAAGGTCCAACAACTCTGCAGACCTGCTAGGAAAGGAAAGGGTGGGGTGGAGGGCCTGTTTTGACTGTGCACATTCAACAACTACAAAGCCTCCCTCTAGCATAGAGCCTTTGCTCTCATTAAATACCTGCAAGCAGTCAGTGATCTGACACTTGTGGACAGCGGAGGTGTGTATGTGGGGGGTGGTGACCAGGAGTTCTGCCTCTCCTCACCATGCATAAAAGCATGTATAGGGGTTGCTTTCTTCATCTTTATGCCTCAGGGAAGCAAGGAATTCTGCCCCATGGTACAGCAAAGCTTTGTCTAGAAGCTTCAAGGTATGATTGTTATTGTTGGTATAATTACAGAATAATGTAATGATATCTGCTAAATTAGCACTGCATGAATGCCCTCCATAAAGATCCTGCAGCTCTTTCTGCACTGTTGATATCTAGCAGCCAATTTAAGTCATGTGGTCAAAGCTCTTCAGTCCAAGTCCTTTGGGACTTGGGCTGTTATTCTGAAAATACTACTTCTGTAAGCCTTGAGACAAACTTCCCCTGACGGTAAGGAGAAGTGATAATATCAGAAGACTCTCCACTGATTAAACACAAAGGGTGGGGAGGTTTTCTAAACCTGGGTGAGAATTCTTCAGTGGAACCTTGAAAGAGAGTCTGACAGAGAAAAACCAGTTTCTGAGAGCAAGATTCCTGGGAAAAGGTAGAAAAAGTGTTTTCCAGGGCTAGTAACAAGATGTGTTTGCACTTACCAGTTGCTAATCAAGACCTGAGTCAGCAAAAAAGTGTTTCTGAAGTTCCATTAACTTTAATGGGAAGTAACTAAGTGCTTAACTGCACTGGGCCCCAAAATAGCAGCAGATGGAGAAACTCTCCAGCTCAGCACAGCAGCCAGACTCAGTCGCAGCAAGCAAGAGCACGGGAAGGAGCAAAGGCCCAGACACCATGCTGGGGGAAGGGACTGAAGCAGCCAGCCCACAAGAAACACCAGGGGGAAAAACATGCAGAACCACTACACCAAAACCTTTTACTGATTGACAGCATTCTGTGTTTATTCACTGGATTTACACTGGGAAATGGCAATAACTGTTTAAAAAGTTAGGGTATAAGGTAAAAAGAAAATGGTACCTGGACAAAAATTTTCTTCTGAAACCTTCACTTGATAGGCACACAGAAAAACAGCATTTTTACAGGATTCTGTCATTTAGCATTTAAAACTATTTTAGTATTTCAAACTATTTTTGCTTTTTGTTGACTTGAAAATCTTCTACCTTTATTCTTTCAGAACTGCAAGCAGACTGAAAAATCTTTTTTTGCACAGCTTGTGCATCGTAACTTTGCTGACGTCACTTTATTTGACCTAGAACTGCTTTGACATAATCATTTACCAGCTGTGTAACAGACTAATCTGTATTTCCATTAAATTTACAATAATGCCATTACGGTCTCTTTGAAGCCACATATCTGGAAATGGCTTTCTTGTATGTAAAAATCTAGGGCAAAAATGTTCTTGCAATGCTTATTATAAAAATACCTTCTCCACCAAGGGAAAAGGAAGCCCATGTAAAAAAACCCCACCTGTTTAACCTTCATTTCTACATGTATTGAACCCAAGGGAGAAAGAAAGAAAAGCTCTTGTGGCACCTCCAAGAGACAATATTCTCTCTTATCGGGGCAAACTGCTGTCTGGTTTCCTGTCTCAAGCTACTTCTTAGAAGGAGAAACAGTCTAGTAAGGATAAGAGATCAGACTTTTGAAAACAAGTGAAGTATGTGGAATGGTATGATAATCTTTCCCTTCCAAATGGAACTTTGTTTTTTTGTTGTATTTTTCTTAAGAGGTTAATTTTGAAGATAATGTAGAAGGAGAAATATAAACCCTATCTTTTTATTATGAGAGAAGAAAGGCAGAAAATGCCTGTTCTCTTATGTGAAGGGTTCTGCTATTTCATGGAACATTTATGAAACAGAGATTCAGTATTTTTGATAGTATGGAGGAGAAGAAAAATCTAATCACCAAGAAAGGAAGTGCACATTTATGAATAATAGCCCAAATGATGAGTTTGAATGAGGATCTGAATGCAGGGTAAATGTCAATGAACTTCTGCATACCTATGGACGTGGAGAAAAAAACAACAGGGAGAAGAGATGGATAGTGTAGTGGGTACAAATGAGACAGTGATCAAAGCAGCTTAGATTCTTTCAAAATGGAAAGTCTGTCATGCCTTCATGGATCAAGTTCATTTGTTGGTAACACACACTGACTGCATGATAGGCAGACCACACATTCTTTTTTTTTTTCCATTCTGACTTAG
This sequence comes from Chaetura pelagica, assembly GCF_000747805.2. Taxonomy (NCBI): domain Eukaryota; kingdom Metazoa; phylum Chordata; class Aves; order Apodiformes; family Apodidae; genus Chaetura; species Chaetura pelagica. The sequence goes on from NW_009970716.1 coordinate 3,776,504, forward strand.
TTTACTGTCAAAAACCTGTTAAGAGTTTTATCTTTCCATTTGGCTGATCTACACTTAAACTTCCTTGCCTTGGGAGATAACTGCTACAGCTTCAAAGCCCTCAAAGGAAGCCTCTGGCATCAAGTGAATACCTAACAGGGAAGGGTTAAATCCTCTGCCAAACTTCATATTCTGGATTGGAAGCAACTAGCCTCGGAATGAAAACACAAAGCTTCAATGCTGACAGCATAAAAGAATCCTAAAAGACCTCCTGCTAGCAGTGTTATTTAATATTAAAAAGTTGGTGTACAAAAGTATTATAATTTTAAACTCAGTCTCTGATTTTGTAGAACTTCTGGCTACAAAAAAGGTGTGAACCACAAAATTTACTGCATTTATTATACACCAGTTTCCAACATTAAATGCAGTAAAATGTAACACTTTTCCTCTGCTATGGGAAAAAAAAGATGACTAAATATGTTTGAAATACTGTGCAAATTAACAGCACCAGAATTAAGATATTTAATTGGGTTCAAATGGATAAAGTCATCCACGGTATTCTAAAATTAAAAGAAAAACAACTGAGTAAAAATTACTGAGAGTAAAAAAAGAAAGCAACCAATAAAAAACTTACCAAACTGTGAGGCCGAATACTTCTTGTAATCTGGATTTCTGGACAGACAAAAAACAAGTTAATGTAAGCATGTGCACACAATACAGTAACCATTCTTTTCCACATACAATTAAGCCCTGAAAGAGGAAGTGTAAAGCATCTATTTCAGATCCTTCTTAAAACATACCTGCAATTATGACAAAAAGATAATTTTTATCATCCAAAACACCAACAGCCGGAGCTAAAAGACTGCTTTAAAAATAGTGAAATAAAAAAGGGGTAAAATGAAAGGGTGGAAGTATTTCTGTGCATTCAGAAAACATGCATATTCTGACCCATAGGTGACAGAGAAAAATAAACACTCTGTCTTGCATTTTCATCAAGGGCCTAATTCAAAGCCAATTGAACTTCATGCAAGTCTTCAAAGAGCTTTGGCTTGGGTCCTTAGCTCTTCTTCTGCCATATCCAAAGCAACAGAAAGATTTATGTTCTCTTCTTGAATTTCCTCTCAATGTTTACCTATTCCTGCCTGCAACAGGGTTGAGACAAATATAAAAACAGGAGTAAAAACATTATTTTTATGGCTTCAAAAATGCAAAATGTGGGACAGCCATACCCATTTATTCCAAATAAAAGTTAAGTCAGCAGTGCCTCATTTTCTGTGCAGTTAGCCAGGAGTGCTTTATTTGGAAGACAGCGCATCTTCTGGTTTGAGTAAGTAGAAAATATCTACTCCTTTTGAGATCTGGAAATACAAAGTGCTTACTGTGGGCCATTCAGGTTGGGTAAGGTCAAAGCCATAACTCTCTTATGAGGTTGAGCCTATAGATATGGATTCTTTTCTCATTTACACTCTTTTTACACCAGCCCAATGACATTAATGGAGCTATTCCAGATTGGCTGATGAGCAAGCAAGAACAGAGAACTAGGTCGCAACTTTCTGGAGACTTGAGTACAAGTTTTCAGCAAAGGCAGTGAAACTCTCCAGTTCACCCCCATAAATATACTGTAGTCGTGTGCATTAAAGGTTAACTTGGAAACCTCATTATGACATAACACAGGCATCTTAGGCAATCATGAGTGTGTAGAGACATGATAACTCATTGGGTGGGGATTGGGAGTTGAGGGGCAGTGACAAGGGGCCTGGACAAGGCTACCGATCTGCTAGAAAACAGCCCGAAACAGGAAAGAGCACCACATATGCCACTTGGAATGTGTGACGCAAACCCCAGCCTTGAAACAAAGAACAGGAAACAGCTCTGCTAGCTGTGCTGGGGAGAAAGCACAGAGAAACATTTAGGCGGCCCTCCCTGACCCTATATTCATGAGCAGCTGGAGTCTTTTAAAACAACAACAGTGGGTGGAGGTGTTTGTTCATTGGGTGTGAATAAAAACACTGTCCTTATGCAGGGGACCTGCCCTATTTACAAACAGGCTCCCTTAACATAAGGGAGCAGGAGATTTTTAGACACCACAGGTCATGACGATTAGCTGAAATCTACCCTAGACCCAGTGGGTTTATTACTGGATTTACAGACCACTAGCTGAACAGAGCTACACCTTCATGACATGCAACACACAGTGCCCAGACTGACAGTAAGCACCTTCTGTGTAAACAGAGCTAGGGGGCTCAGAGCACGGCAGGAGAGATTTGCAAAGCAAGGGGTTGCTCCTGAAATGCCTCACTTTTGTTCAGTACTGCTCAATAGCTGAGGACCAACATCACTCAGTGTAGCCAAGAATATTTTTCTAAGTAGTCACACACTTAGCCTTCTACATCCCTCTTCTCAGGCTTGATTTTAATGGATATTATACTTCTATTTTTGAAAGCTGAGTAAAATAAATAAGCTGCCAACACGAGGCAGAGGAAAGGCACATCTTGTTTACATGGCATGCACTAAAACTCCAACATTCATTTTCCTTCAAAGCTGTGGTTTCAAATACTCTCTCTTCTCTTACTTTCGATTGGTTATTTATATATCATGGGTGGGACATCCAATATTATCCAGTGTGAGAATGTGTTAAGGCAAATGATGTGGACAAGTACCACAGTAACACTGATAATTGCTGCAGAGTTTAGTGGCTGAAGTTTAACAATGCACATGAGGTGGCAACCACCTAGTACAGCACCTACACAGCAATGTGTAAGTGAGGGCTTTATGCTGATGCTATCAGTTACTTACTTTCTTCATACTGAGAATCTGGAAATATAAGTAATTTAGTCGTTGTCTAATTCCCACCTTTATTATCTCAGAGCCTTATTATTATCAAATCAGTGTATCTTAGAAATATTCTATGGAAAAAACAACACTGGTCAACTATTAAATCCTTTGTTTTCAGTACAGGTGATGAAAACTGATGGATCTCAAGTTTAAATAAAGCTGAGTCTTGAAAGCTGTCTTATCAGCCACCCAAATTCAGCTTCTTCAGAGTTCAGCTCCACAGTGATACTTCCGAGGTGAGGAAGCCAACACAACACAGCAGGCTGTGCAGGTGCAGCACCTGAATCACCAGCACAGCACACAAATCAACTTTAATGTATTTTTTTCACATAACTCTTGAACAACCACTCGAGCTATTCTGGAATAGGTCTTTCTCCCAGCCTTCAGTCAGGTGCTGTCATCTCCCAGTGCAGGCTCCTGTTGCTGAGCCTTTTTCTTCCAAGGCTCCCCTAAGCTGTGCCAGCCACTCCTCTGACAAAGGTCCAAAGCAAGTAACTCCTATTCCCGTTTGACTTTAAAAAAACCCAAACAACCAACCAAGCCTCCACAACATCAACAACTACCCCACAGAAAACCCCAGCATCCATGAAAGGGAGGCTAATCGCGATCGTTCTTCCTAACTCCTCGCTGGGCTGTCCGAGGCGCTGCGCCTTTTAACTTCGCCTGCACCGCGGCTGAGCGGTGCCAAGGACAGATGACAACACGAGCGATGAAGTTTTGAGAGCCGCTCTCCTCGCCGACTCCAGCGGGAGTTAAGCCGGGGACACGGCGCTGCCGATGGGGCACGGCCAAGAACCGAGCTGGCACCCCCCACCGCCCTCGGCACCGAGGGATGTCGCTACACTCCTCACCTCGGCTCGCCCGGCACCGCAGCCCGTGCGGGATGCGGCGGCAGTTCAGGCGCTCGACAAAGCCGAGCCCGGGCCGGGGCAGCGGCCCTGGGGGGCGGGCAGAGGCCGCAGCCCCCGGCAGAGGCCCCAGC
>NW_009970716.1:3781931-3786552 GCF_000747805.2 Chaetura pelagica
GGACGTCCCGGGACCGCGCTCGCTGCCCGGGGCAGCCCGCAGTGCAGCGCACGGACCGCCGTGCCGGGAGCCGCTCCTCTCCGTGCTCGGACCCAGGAGCTTCACTTAGAGCAATGCTTTTAAAAGAACGTGTCCTGGCCTAGTACCCCAACTCCACTGGTTAGGGAAAGGTGCTGCCACGAACTCACTGTTTTGTGTTTACGGTTGTGATCGTAGAATAGAGTCATAGGATGGTTTGGGTTGTAAGGGATCTTACAGATTATCTAGCTCCAACACCCCTGCCAGGGGCAGGGACACCTTCCACTAGACCGGGTTGCCCGAAGGCCCATCCAGCCTGGCCTTAAACACTTCCAGGGATGGGGCATCCACAGTTGCTGTGGGCAACCTGTTCCATGTCTCACCACCCTCACAGTGAAGAACTTATTGCTAATGTCTAAGCTAAATCTACCCTCTTCCAATTTAAAGCCATTACCCCTTGTAAATGCCCTTGTAAAATGTCCCTCCCAGGCTTTCCTGAAGGCCCCCTTCAGGTACTGGAAGGCTGCTGTGAGGTCTCCCCAGTCTTCCCTTCTCCAGGCTGAACCCCAGCTCTCTCAGGCTGTCTTCATAGGAGAGGTGCTCCAGTGCTCTGCTCATGTTTGTGGTTCTCTGGGCTTGCTCCAACAGCTCCACGTCCTTCTTGTGTTGGCTCCAGAACAGTACTCCAGGTGGTATGGTGTGCCATGTAAAATCATGGCCTTGCCGGATTGATACGTGGTAGCTAAAAATGATGCCAGGCAAGAGGCAAATGCTGCTCTTGGCAAAGCCCTGTCTTGCAGGGCAAACTGTGGACAGATGAAAAGCCAGTGATGCTGATGCTTCTTGCGGATGAAGAGGTCACCCTGCAGGACTCTCGTGGGTAAAGTCAATGGTAGGTGCTGAGCACCTCCAGCTCCCTAGATTCAGTCTGTGTGTTTAACTGCCTGAATAGGACCCTAAGGTAACATACTGGATTTTGCATATTTTGGTTGTTATTTGTAGAATTTATAGAATGATGCTGTAAAAGCAAAACAAAGCAGGGAGACGAAAGGATTGGAGAAGTATTTAAAAATACACTGCTTTGTGCAGGCACATGCTTGGTCTGTTTTTATTTCTAGGATGTTTTAATGCATCCCTTGACTTAGCTCACTAATCTGTATGGCTTTAAAAAGCAAACTAAGGCACCAGTCTGAAGCCCTGAAGGGTATGACTCAATGACAGAACAATAAATTGTAGTATCTCCTGCTAAGTAATTATACTGTATCATGTCACAGCAAGGTATTGTTGAAATACTATCATGTCACTCATAAAGTGTCATTTTTTAATTATAAGCCTATAAAATAAGCGGAACTGTTGTGCTAGAACATACACACAGACACAAAACAATTCATTAGGGCTGTGAAAAGAAGCTGCTGCAGTTCTCTTGCATGAACATGCTCAAGATAAAGTAGTTCATGCATTCATTTTTTCTAGGAACTAGCAGAGGTTACACAGCTAACTAGAACCCTTAAGTCAGAGGTAGAGCTATTTTGATGACAAATAATGAGAAATGCCAAAATATTTAGTAGTAGCTAGCATGCTGCTCTTGGTAGAATCATTGGGTTCTCCTGCTCGCTTACCTAGTTTTGGCCTCAGATGAACCTGTTCTAATCAGGTGTAATTTTACTGTCTTCTTGTGAAGTCGCTTTGGATTTATATCAGCAAACAAGAGAAAGGGAGGATTGTGAATGATGCTTGTACCATGCCAAGCAAGATTGTACACCTGTCAGCATTTCATTGCCTGCCTGTGTTTGGTTTTCATACTTCTCTAACAATTAAAAAATTTGAAGGGATGTTCAAATTCTGAAGGGAGCAGAATCTCATTGATTTTAATGGAAATTGAAAGAACAGGAGGGAGTAACTGGGAACGTGAAGAATCCTTCACATCTGGTTAGCAGACCCAGCAGTTTTAACCAGGTCTGGAAGTGTTCCTAGATCAAAGGACTGGCTGATGGCAGTCCTGAACATCTTCCAGCACAGCACCTCCTCCATCCCTGCTCTGCGCATCAGAACCGCAGCATTTTAAATGCTGACATACTGAATGACTTCTTTCTCAAAACAGAAGGAAGAACTGCGGCATTCAAGTCCTTGGTATTGAAAGAATGAAGAATATTGCTTGGCTGTCCTTTGGTTTGTAGCACATGGCATGAGCCTTTGCCATGAGATAGAGGTTTTGATGTGACAGGGCCTCAAGGATCCAAACTCTCAGGGGTTATGGAGAGGTAATATATACATACAGATTTCTGGTATAAGCAGACAGTAGGTGGTATGTAGAGTGGATGGGAGGGGAACATTGATTTTTGGCGTGAACAAATCAGTATTAAAACGTTAAATGAAAAGGTGTAGTATGTTCAGATGTCAGTTAAAGAATCAAATCCAGCTATGGTGAAATGAACCCTTGCTACAGTCACCTAAATTACCACTGTGATGAATTTTACCTAAATTGTACACAAACTCATGGCTTTTAAAGGTAAAAGCCATATTCTACTTCCCAAAAATAAAAGAAGTAGTTGAGAATTTTGTGTATTTTTTCAGTCCTTAATTGAACTAAAAGTTATGTAGTCAAGTTGGAGTGGTTTGCTGGTCCCAAGCAATGCAAGTGTTAAGCTGACATTTCTTCTGAGTTGCTCTGTGTTACAGAATGTACTATATATTGAGTGGTATTTATGCAGGGAAAATGTCCACTGGAATCAGTGGACTTGTCTCGTGTTCTAGAGATACAGAGTAAGGCCGAAACATGTTTGAGGTATTTGGATATCTGTGTATTAATGTACTGTGTTCTGTAGGGTTTCAGGTCAGATAGTCACCTCGTGTATCTGGTAGCTGCCAAACTGTTTCTGAAATGGTTGAGACAGAGGTCATCAACATAGCCAGCAATAGTCATTATTTTTTTTAAACATAGGTCGTATCTTGGAAGAACCATAACTTTCACACTTAAAATGGTATTTACTTACTGCAGCCCAGATGTTTAATTTCAGCAGTACAGTCACTACAGGCCAGTATTGTAATCCCAAATTTTTAGATATTGAGACAGTGGAAGTTGAGACAATAAGAGTTTAAATGATTTAGAAGCTTAGGTATGTCTACACTGCAGTCACAAACGTACCTGAGCTGGTTTTAAACTACTCAACTTGGGGAGCTGGTAGCAATCCAGCTGTGCCAGTGTGGAACTTGGGATTGGCTAGAAAACATGCCCAAAAAGCTGGGTAAATACTTCAGTGGTTAGGCTGGCTTGAACTCAGCAGCTAGACTGCTAGTGGTGCCCAAGGTGGGTAATTCAAATCTTGCCTGGCTATGTTTGCATTACTGCAATCCCATCAGTTGTGACTGTAGCACAGATGTACCCTCTTCTGAATTCTCTGAGGATTCCAACCCAGTGGTCCTCGGGAAATGCTTTTGCAGGTATTAAAAACCTTTCAGTACAACACAAGGCACTTCTATTGCATTGAAGCTTCCCTTATGGAAAAGGTAGGCTCTCATCTTGTAGCCACTTGGGCATGTGAGCAACCCCTGAGTTGAGCCACATATTTGCATAATTGGGACCTTACTGTTTGCTTGAGGAAGGGCAGGGCGAGCAGCCAGGCTCATCAGCTTGGTCACGCTGGTGCAGGCAAGAAGAAACTACCAGAGGAGCTCGGGCAGAGCTAGTGTCGAGGTGGCTGGGGCCTAGGGCAGAGGCAAATGCCCCTCCCTGCCACCCTCCTCCTGCCCACATGTTGGATGAGGAGTCCTGCTGCCTGACCCGACCGAGGTTCCTCCTCCCTGCCTGCCCCTTCCTGTGGCCTCAGGACCAAGGCACTTGCTGTCATTGCTCACCCTTAAAGCAAATTCTCATTTTATGCAGAGACAAATTTCAGCCACCACAACACAGGGCTCTTTTGTGTTCACCACCTCACACAAGCTAAGGATGGATGGCTGCTCTTCCTAGTTAAAACCACCAAGTTGCACATGACTGCATTTAATAAAAAAACAGCCCTCCCAAGGTCAGCCCTCTGCAGCAGTCGAAATTACAGGGAAAACATCTGGGGACTAGGGTGTGTGTGTGAATTTCTTGTTACATGGTGATATTTTTGAGAACAAGGCTGTTTTTGTTGCAGGTGTAACTGCTACTGCAGGCTGCTGGGCTTGATCTCATTATCTGAAACATAGAAAGACTGTTGTATTAAATATTGATGTCCAAGGTGTAGTTGAGGGGCACTTGAGATTTACATGCCAGAAAGAACAGCAGCAATTTTGGAAGTAATAGCAGATATGTATGTATAAAGATTGTTGGGTCTGGAGACCAAATTCTCATCACATCTATGCTGACATGAACTCTAGAGGAGGTGTGGATGTTGATGTAATTGAGAACACAGTCTTGCCGTCTGTGAAGTTGCTCTGTCTCTTTCTTACATCTGTTCTTGAGCTTTATTACTGTAATGGCATTTTCCTCGGTACTGGGGCTGGAATTCCTCCTCAGAGTGTAGAACAGGAAACAGAAAATGTTGTGATTTGCTCATACAAAAAAATACATGCAGTCAGTGGTTTGGTTATAAAAATTCTGTTGCATTTAGTCTCTGTCCGC
>NW_009970716.1:3787100-3813004 GCF_000747805.2 Chaetura pelagica
CTTCCTTCCCAACAGAATGCAATGGGAAACACATGGACAAGAGGTGAGTTACTCTGTTCACCTCAGTTCAATGGATATAAAATGTAAACCAGTTTGCTTACATAGCTGCTGACTTTCACAGTATAAAGATTTGCTCTGCTTTCCAAAATATGCTGTGGAAGTCTTGAAGCAATGGGAAGTCCAGAGAAGTAATTCTGCTCTTTCCTGCTATCAAAAATATCTTATTAAGTTCAGTTAGACAGAAAGGTGAATTGTTAATGGATGAAATTTGGCTTTGCTGTGCAAAATGTTTTTAGATGTGTCTATTTGTATGTGTTGAGGGTCCCTGTATTATAAAAGTCACTTTGACTTTGCTCAGTCAGGCAATTCAATGGATACAATGCCAGATTCCTCCTAGAAGAAAAAGGTATCTTGGATCTTCCAGGAGATAGTTAAGTCTATCTAATTGTAGTAGCCTATAGTTAAGGCTGCTATATCTGCAGTTGCTATTTATTTGCTTTACTGGTGGGAAAATAGATACATTTAAATATATGATTATGTTAATTTATTCTTTTTAATTCAATAATTTCCCTGTTTTGTCGTGTTATATTATGTATGGATTCAGCTTTATGTAACTTGTGTAGGACACAGATTGACCTTTGGAGGCCAGAGATTACTTTTTTTTAGCTGTCCATCTAGAACGGAAGAACAACTTTGGGTCTGATTTAGGCAACTGAGAAGTGTCTTCAAATACGGAGAACACTAACACCCATTTTTGCATGGGTTTTTTTTTTCCTCCTTTCACATTTGGGGAGTTTGTTGCTTATGTATTTTAGGATGCACTGTAAAAAATTAGAGTCCAGTTCAGGTCTGTCATAACACCGTTGTCTTACTGGAATTTCCACAGTCACAATTTAGTTATAATGCTCAATATTAAAAAACTGCCTCCAAAAGCATGAAATTTGGGGATTTATTTTTTTCTTGCAAAGCTGGTATTGCATGAAAAATTTATACTAGCAGAATTTGGGAAGTTAAAGTAGGACTGAAAAATGTCTCTCTTTAATGTCATTAAATACTTGCCATCCAAAAGTTAGCACATTTCTATGCTGATTTGTGAGGTCCTGCAGTGACATGTCAAAGTATAGAATTTAATTCCTTTGTCTGAAGGGATGTACTGAAGTTGGAATGACATTGGTTCCTTCCCTTACTGTTTGAAAAAACTGTGGAATCTGACCAGTTTGGACTAGCTACCACCTTTAGGTTTGGGTTGTTGTTTTTTTTAATAAATAAATAGATGTATCAGTATATTTAAAGTATCAGTATATAAAAAAAAATATTTCATTAGAGGTTGTGACAGCCTGGAGAAGAAATGGCTTCAAGGGGACCTAACAGCAGCCTCCCCCCCCCAACACCTATGGGGAGATTACAGAGAAGGTGAAGCTGAAGCTGAGGAGCACAGTGTGAGAATGGGAGACATTGGGCATAAAAACAAGGGAACGGGGAGAGTTCTAGCCAAAACAAGAAAAAACAGTCTTGTCATGAAGTTTTGGAACAGGTTGCCCAGAGAGGATCTTTAATCTTTTAAAAATGTTTTAATGATCTGACTAGATGAAACCTAGCCAATCTGTTTTGAATTCAGAGCTGAACCTACTGTGAACAAGACATTGGACTAAATGACCTCCTGAGGTCCCTTCCAACCTGACTGATGCTGTAATTCTGCATTAAGTATCATTTTTAGGGGAAGATAAGGATCATAATGCATTTTAAAACAAGGCTGTTCATGGTAGCTACTACCTATAAAATGTTGTACTTGTTAAATAGAAAACAAATTGCAAGCTGAAGTGAGCATAATGCAGACATTAACAACAAAATAAGGGAATGGTCAGTGGCTACCATCATCCATATGTGTATATAGTACTATATACTCCAGGAAGAATGTTATCTGTTGGTTAAAAACAGAGAACAAGTGCTGATTTCTGTTTTTACCAGCAATACCATACATTTTTATTATTTTTTCCTTCACTGTATATTCATATTCTAATATTAAATTTAAAAAATGGGGGAAATACAGCCACATATCCTTTACAAATATTTTTTTCTTATATCAAAATGTCTAATTTTTTAACATAGCTGCTGTTTTCATGATGCATCCAAATTACTTTTGTAACATGATGAACGTGATGCTGTTTCCAGTTTCAATATGTAAGAAGAAGATTAATGTTCTGGGTGGTATCAGCTATGATGTGAAATATAGTACCCTTATATGAAATGTAATGCTTTGCCTTTTACACAGACTAGTAATATCATTATTTTAATGAAAAGTAATTTGACATAATAGTTTAGTGACATTCTTAGGCATACAGTTCCTGTAGTAGGGAAAATATATCTTTCTATCTGCAGAACAAGATTCTGAGTTCATAAATTAATGAGAGAAAACACCTGTTAGATAAGTATTGCTTTGGCTACCTGTGCTATGACCACTAACTATAGTATGAAGTGTAGATGAAATTTCACTAATACAATATGGGCAAACACTTTGAGACAGTTCAGCCAGCAGAAACTTGAGATGAGGATTATCTTGTAGGTCTGGTTTTTCATCCTAGCTAGGGTGTGTTACCTTAATAAGTAAGCCAAATAATTACTTATTTACAGATTCAGCAAATGGTAAGGTCACAGTGGCATTTCTGAGCAAAGAACCACACTGAACTGATCAGTTTAAGTGGCTTGAATTTCTTTGAAATACTCTGATAGTAGTTAGAATTAAGTAAAGTCTATGGGGTAGTAAAAGGGAGGGTACTGGGCTAGAAAGGGTTGTGGCATTCAAAACATCAAAAGGCTTGGGGGGCAGGGGTACCACATAGGTATCCTGCCTACAGCTCAGTTTATTGTTCAGGATTTCATTAAGAAAGATTGAGTGACATTAAAATGACACAAAAGCAAAGAAACTATTTCACAATATGTGCAAGTCTTCCAGTTTTGCTCATAGTTGTTTTTTTCAGTACAATAGGAAAAGCATTTGTACAGTGTGTTTTGCCAAACACCTTCGTAATTTTTGAATCACATAAAACTAGCACCAGAAAAGCATTTTCCAGTCTAAGCTTTAAGGTTAGACTCACCATTTGTCTTCCTTAATCTACAATACTTCGTGTTAGTATTGTATTTTCAAAAATGACCAGGTCCTTTTCAAGTCCTCAGCTTTTCAATGTACATCAGGAGACACTTTTGAAGGAATCAGATTGCCAGAAGTAGAGGAGTCAGTACATCCTAGAAATTGTTCTGTGTTGGCATTTCTCAAGGCAAACTGAGCTTTTTGTTTAGTTCATTAAAAAAAAAAAAAAAGTTGGTGACTGAAGGAGGAAATACAACTGAAATGTCTGCATATATATCTATGCACTGCAAGCAGTGGAGTCATGATCACCTACTTGCCTTCTCGGTGCTGGATCATTTAATATCACTCTTTATATTTACATAAACTCTGTCTTTTAAATGTGCAGATGCAATGGACCTGTGTCTGAGCTGTTTTACATGATTTGGAAAAACTGCTAATTTCAGAGGACTAACTGTATACTTACTTAGAAGAATGGTGTCAAAGACTGTTTCAGGTACAGTGCTGTACTTGTAGCTGCAAATATTTGGAACACTGAAGAGTGTCTAAATGGCCTTTCTCTGACTAAAAAATGCACATGGGCTAGAAAGCTCCAATATCATTATAACTGTCAGTTGATGAGCTGTGAGATACAAAACTGGGGTGGCAGGTATATGCAAAAAGAGATGATTTAGGGCTTCTGTTCACAAGATCTGCCTACCTATATTGCCGTGATTGTGTTAATGAATTCTTACTCCCTTATAGTCCTAAATGACTGTGCCTGATGTCTCTGTCTTGCTGAGCTCTCTACTTGTTTCACTGAAGGAGCAGCGGCAGTATCTGTACTGGTTGTAAAAGGAGCATTTATAATAATTGTCAAGAAAGCAAGATTACAACTGACACTAGTCTAAATAAAAATCAACTGGGCATTTTATATGCCTGTGATGCAGGGAATCTCCATTTCAGCTGTCTTTTTCTTCAAACTTTGATGATAAGGATCACATACTCACTGAAGGAATTTCTCTTTGCTGTACATCTGTGAAATAGGGAGGGGTGATCACCATTTCACTCGGTGGTCATATTAGCAGGGAATGGTGAAAATGATGGTGTTTGAATCACTAGATTCTCTGTTAAATGTTCGAATGCCTATCTTGTTTTGGAAATATGGGCTTGGACTTTGGTGTTTCTGGGGATCAAAAGCTGAACCGAACTTTCTTGAAAACACTGGGAAATCAGTGAACCATCCTTCCCCTTCTTACATGCAGGTGTCCACTTGGAATTTGGGTTTATTTAGTGGAGAAGCAGAGAACTGATGGGCTTTGAGAAGGACAGTGGACTTCTCCAGAATTTTGAACACGATGTTGAAAAAGCCAAATGCCTTTAAGCATTTACCAGTTGGTTTAGAAACTTCTTTTTCCCTACCATATGATAAAGAAATATTCATGAGTAATAGAAAAATGCCTGAGGCCATGAGCATACCACTGTGGTTAGGTAACTTTTTTTGTTCAGAGTTTGCTCTGAGCAAGCTGGTGACTTTTGAACTGTGCTTAGCCAGCCACCACTGCAGGACTTGGGCACAGAGACAGCTAACATGACAACTGACTAGCTCTGCTTTTTGTGCTAGTTAGCAGGGGTGCGTGGCCACACTGGTGCTCTGGGCCTGGAGTTAGCTTCTTCCGAGGTGGGTTGGTTTCAGTGCACACTGTCCTGAATAGTCCAGACAAACACAACATACCTTGTTTCTGGTTTATTAGCTGTGGAATGTCTGCTTGTGTGTGTTGCCATCTCTTGATGTCTGAACAAAATCTGCTGCTACCCTTTCAGTACTTTTCATGACTGTCCTATGGCTAGTTTCACCCAGTCATTCCCCGATGCCTCAGCCATGTTCAGTCCCGAAGAGCCCAAGGGCAGGCACACAGCCTGCCAGGCTTGGAGAGGGGTGTGAAGGAACCCTTTCCCTCCCTGAGCCCTCGCACCGAACATTCTGCTCTGCATAGGATTTGCACAGGAGGATGTTATATCCCTCCTGATGTCCTTACCCTCGCCTCTGCTGGGGCTGGTTGTGTAACTTTGTGAGGCTGAAGTCCAGTATCTATAGTAACATTTAAACAGAAATAAAACAATTTCCAAACCATGAAAAAGTTACTGAAAACTATCCAGAAATGAGATCTTACCTCTCCTGGGTCACACAGGCAGCAAAATGTGAGTTGCTGGATATATATAAACTGTAGATGAGATCCTTATCCCTATTGTCTCCTTTCACAATATGCAAGAGAGATGGAAGAGAGGAAGAGGTCTTCAGAGAGGACACAATTGACATGGAACAGGAACGGGAGAGGAGAGGCCATGTTCCAAAGATGGTTTCAGAAACTTGGTAAGAGGCTTTTACTAGGGATGGAACTGGAGAGATCCATGGAGATATTAACAGTTTGAAGTGTATTGGTACTGGTTGAGCACTGCTGCTCATGTGTGAACTGAAGAGTTTGTCTGGGAGGTCTGAATTGCATGGGACTGAGAAGACTAAGATTAGGAGAAAATGAAGATGACTTTTCAGTCAAGTTTATTCTCTTCTGTCTACTCTGAAGGCATGCTTTCTTCAGGCTTCTTTGGATGCTTTATGAACAGCAATGCTGCTCCTCTCTCAAAACCACCCCCTCAGCAAAACCTACTGGTGAGGCATATCCAAAGCAGGTTCGCATCAGTGGAGAAATTCCACCTTTGGTGAACAGTTATTTAGACATACCATCATAAAAATCTGCTGTAGCAATTCTGAAGCTTGATTTAAAGTGCTTGTAAATTCTCAGTATTGATTCTTGAGCACAAAAAGTTGTCCATTCACATTTCTTCATGCTTATTCTATGAACATACTTTTGAGGGGCACTTGTGCTGTATGTATTTCTGCAGGCATCCAATGTGCTGTGTCATCTCTTTGGGGCATATGATATAAAAAAATCTTCCTTTGGCCTGTTCCCACTGTGTCTGCATCTCTCCTCTTTATGAAGCCTTTGCAGAGAGCATCGGAGGAGGACGATACATTGTGCATACTTCTAATAAAAGGCCTGGGCAAACTTCTACTGATCTGCCATGATTCCATGAATCACTTGAAATTTAGAGTTTGGGCTTTGAGGATTGTGGAGCCTCCATTTTTGTACAGAAAATGTGTATTTTTCTTGGATAACCCTAATGGCTCTTGCTTCTAATGCAATTGACTTTTTTTTTAAATATTTTTTTTCCTACCATGTTTGAGTGCTTGACATTTGAAAAGGAAATGTGATATAATTGTAGATTTATATCCTAGCACAAAATTAAGTATTTTTTTGGAGTGTGCTTATGGGAAGTAAGAAGTATACATTCAGAATAGAGAAGTCTCAAAATTTTTATTTATGTCAGTTATTTAAGATGTAAAGTGAAAACAGAAAAGATACTTAAGTGTCAAGCTTTCAGGAAATATTTTTTAAATTATGACAGGCAAAATAATACTAATATTAAAAGCAGTTGAATTTTATTGCTTTGGGGAAAACAATAATATACTTAAAAATGCAAATGAATGTTTCTCCTCAAAAAGGGCTTCCTGAAAAACTTGCCACTAAGTCTGAAGTCTTTAAACTCTCAAATCTTCCCAAAGAAAATTGTTGCTGAGATAAAAATCAGTCCTGTGGGGCTGGAAGTTCTCAGAAATAAGCACTTGAGAGTTAGAGCTTCTTGTACAGGCACCACCAACTCAGAGGAGTCCTCAGTGACACACTTTTTCCACAGTACTCCAGAAACCAAGACTTACTCTGTTAACAAACTAGCTTTTAGTTACACAAATAATTAATAAAAAAGTCACCTATCCATTTATATTTTTTTTAGCAGTTATGGGGAAGAGAGTTAAAAGTGAATGGGAAAAGGATCAGATGTAGAATATTTTGACCATAAAGGTAATAAATCTGACTTCAAGTGTACAGAAAAACCCCAAACTAACAACAGTGATTTTGGCAGTTAGTAATGAAGAATTGGGAGGATCAGAAATTATAGAGTGGAAAATCAACATACACACCCACTGGACAAAATTCACCCATGTGTAAACAGCCAGTAACAGCCTGTTTGCCACATAAATACCATTTACATCCTTAAGCTGGTCTAAATGTTTAGGAGTAATTTCAAAGGCATACTTGAGAAGAGAGTATTTTAGTCTTTGTGAAGTGTCCTGGATTCTCCAAAGAGTTATGTATGTGACTAAGCTAATATACTGCAAGTATTTCTGGTAGAATAACTAATAAAGTGTAAACTTAAGATGCTGTCTGTAAAGGTTAAGTAGAATTTGAACCTAAGCAAAGAAACATAAGACATGAAGAATAAATAATAGGATCTATCTTTAATGCATGTGTCCACAGTTACAGAGTAGTTAGCATATGCGTAGGGCTTTATATATCAAGAGCACTGTATGAAAAATAGTCCAGATCCAAAATGCCAATATTCATATCAATAGTTCCAAGGAAATGCAAGGAGATACTTTGGTAGGGTTGCCGTTCACTAAGCTTTACATGCAGCAGAGTCACCTATGTTACTATCACTTACAGTTTACAGATGAAATAGCATGATGGGGTAAGCAGCAGATATTTGCTTCTTTTTTAGATTAGTAAACATCTCAACAAAGCTAAGGGAAAATACCTTAAGGAATCAAACAAGTCATAATTATGTTGCTGTGTGGCTGGGCATTAGTAAAGCAAGCTGGTGTAAATAGCTTACTTTCTTTAAAATTCATATTAAATTGAATAATAGAATGGTTTGAGTTGGAAGGGACCTTAAAGATCATCCAGTTCCTGCATGGGCAGGGACACCTCCCACTAGAGCAGGTTGCTCAGAGCAACTTGGCCTTCAACACTTCCAGAGATGGGGCATCCACAACTACTCTGGGCAACCTGTTCCAGTGTATCACTACCCTCACAGTAAAAAAATTCTAAATGTACTCTCTTTCAGCTTGAAACTGCTCCCATTTGAGGTCTTCCCAGAGTCTTCTCTTCTCCAGGCTGAACAGCCCCAGCTCTCTCAGTCTGTCTTCGTAGCAGAGGTGCTCAGCCCTCTGATCATTTTCATGGCCCTTCTCTGGACTTGCTCCAAGAGCTCCTTGTCCTTCTTATGCTGGGGACTCCAGAACTGGACACAGTACTCCAGGTGTGGTCTTACAAGAGCAGTGTAGAGGGGGACAATCACCTCCATTGACCTGCTGGTCATGCTTGTTTTGATGTGGCCCAGGACATGGTTGACTTTCTGGGCTGGAAGAGCATATTGCCGCTTATGTTGAGCTTCTGTTCAGCCAATACCTGAGTCCTTCTCCTCATCACTGTTCTCAATCCATTCTCTGCCCAACCTGCAATCATGTTTGGAATTGCCCAGACCCAGGCGCAGGACTTTGCACTTGGCTTTGTTAAACTTAATGAAGTTGGCATGTGTGGGAAAGTGTTCTTTTTCTTCCTCACAGTAGCCCCCCTGGCATCAGCTCATGACAGCATGGGCCCACCTCTCAAGCCTGTCAGGGTCCCTCTGGATGGCATCCCTTCCCACCAGTGTGTTGACCTCACACACAGCTTAGTGTCATCAGCACATTTGCTGGGGGTGCACTCAATACCACTGCCCATGTTGCCAACAAAAATGTTAAACAGCACCGGTCCCAGTTCTGACCCTTGAAGAACACCACTTGTCACTGGTCTGCACTTGGACATTGAGCCCTTGACTGCAACTCTCTGAGTGTGACCATCCAACCAATTCCTTAACCACAGAGTGGTCCATCCATAAAGTCCACATGTCTCCAATTTAGGGACAAGAATTTGTCAGGCATGAGTTGCCCTTGTGAAGCCATGTTGGCTGTCACCAACCACCTCCTTACTTTCCATGTGCCTTAGCATAGCTAGGAGAATCTGCTCCATGACCTTGCTGGGCACAGAGGAGAGAGTGACTGGCTTGTAGCTCCCTGGGTCTTCTTTTTTCCTTTTTTGAAAATTGAGATTATGTTTTCCCTTTTCCAGTCAGTGGGAATAGAGGTACATCATGCAATTGGGGACCTTAATTTAGAAAAAAATGCCCAGATTTATTTTGTTTTCTTAAAGATCCCATTCAAGGAAACCCAAAACCACCAAAAGGCTATTGAGGCTTCATTGGAATGCGTCATGCAAGGTGGATCTCTTGGGTGGTTGCCACTGTTTTAAGACTTGTGATAGACATTGCTTGAATGTTGCTGTGTTGCCAAGCAAGGATCATTTGCTTTAAGAAGCTGCTACATCAGCTTTGTATTTTCTTTGTGACATGTTCTTCCCCTTAAATGGTAAACTACTGACTTGGCTGTTTTGCAGAAATGGGGAGAATTCAAGGTTTGAAAGCATGGTAAAGTCTCTCTGCCTATCAGCACAGAGCCTTTTCAGGCTAAGCTGATTTATTTCCAAATACTCCCCTCCCAACATCTCTTTGTTGTGTTTTTTTTCTTTACAAGTTAATTGATTGTTTGAAAATCTGTCAATTTTACAGACCACAGCTACTGTTTATGTATAGATAGATAAGAAGAACACATCAAAACAGGATTTCTTTTTTTTTTTTTAATGGCTTTCATATCCCAGTGGATTGAAGAACACAAGGTGCACAAAAGTGGAATAAGTAAGGTGGAAATAATTCAAATGCAGATAGTCTGCCTCCTTGCAGAGGAGTTCAATTCTTGATTGTAAAATAGACACAAATCTTGAAAAAACATTGATTCTGTGAAACAGACTAAATTCCATGCTCACTTCAGCTGAGTTGCACCCAGAAGTTCTTTACCCCTGCATATTTAAGAGAAAATATAGTTGGGTGTGCCTAGTGATAACTGCAGTTGTGAGAGAGCAAACCAGAGCAAAGCAGGTCCCTTTTTATGCCAGCGGCTCACACACTGAGGAACCTTGAAAACTCTTTGTTTCTCAGACAGTGTATCTGTGGAATTCCTGCCATCTATGTGCAATGTATTCAGACTGAGATCTTAAAATTGGCTTCCTTCAATCGAGTTTTGTTATGCACTTGGCATGCTTTCACACCCAAACCTCCCATCTGCAGCCTGCACCTGCATTGCTCAATATTTAACTCAAAGATCTCTGAACTTCCTGGACCATTAAGGTGTCTTTTGGTTTGTGGCTTGCTGGCTGGGGCTGTTTCTTACCATAAGAAAGAGATTTAGATGCACAATAAATAATGTAGATTTCCAGTTTCCTCAGTTTTGTTTCTGGTCATTCAAAAAAAGCTCCTTTCTGGCGTGCTGCAGAATGGCATTTCCTTGGCATGAAGCACGGGGCACGAAGAGCAGGGTATAGCATTTGCAACCTGAAATGAAAATGCTATTGCTTTGCATTCTTACGTTTTCTCAGTAGCAAAGCGAAGGTTACAATGCTACCTTTACCACAAACAAACCCACTGTTTTCTGCTCTTAGTTAGTGAACTGTTTAAAAAAGAGCAAATCCTTTTTTTTCTTTGTGTTTCTGATAAGCTGGCAGTAAGAATTCAGGATTCCTGTGCAGTCTCTTGTACAACACAGCTGAGCTACTCCATGGCATGTTCTCCCCAGCAGCTTGATGGACTAGACACACTGAGTATTTGCCCAGTGATTTTACAACTACGTTGCACCACTAATTATTCACCTGGCATATATATCCACACCTCTCCTCTCCTGGTCTTGAGGGTCTCTTCAGTGCTCTGAAGGATGTGTCTGTCTTGATAAAGTAAGAAAAAAATCCCTTTAGGGTTCTGCTCTAGGTGCATACAGATTTCTGAACTGTATACATTCTTAGTAAGGCCAAATATTTCAATGTGAAGAATTTGTTCCTAACTATTATAAAACTGTTTGTGTGCACATGCCAACACTCCTGCATACACCCAAATATGCATATGTACATCTATGAATACTGATACACATATAGATATGTATTTATAGTGGCTTGAATAACCTATGAACTTGAAAGTTCATTTGCCTGAGTTTTGTGGGTGGGAGATGGTATAGTTCCTGCGAAGGCTGCAGGTCTGCTTTTGCTCATATCCCTTCTTTCCCAGGAAAAAAAACCTTTTTCTGGTACAACTGTATCTCCACTGGAATTTTTCTGAATCCAGAGCAGCGACAGATCACTGGGAACTTCTGTTTGCTGCACTTGGCTCCTTTCTTCAAGCCAGCTCAAAGGGTTGGGGGATGTGAACCAGCCACCTAGTTCTAGAGAATTGGTTGTGTGTGACCACTTTTTATTGCTATTTGAAGAAAAGGCACTACAAGCAGTTAATAACCTGTGTAAAACTGCTATAGAGATTTTTGCTGTCATGTAGAAAAGTATTGAAAGAGGTATGGTTTAATGGCCTTAGCACAGGACTGTGATTGAGGATCTTCTGTGTTCTTCCCATGACTTTGACAGTGATTGCCAGTCTTTCTTTTGACAGGTCATAGATTCTCTGTATGCTTCTATTTACCTTCTCTGAAACAGGTTAGAAAGTTTTACTTAGCTTTTAAAGCCAGAAAAAAAAAATGTTTACAAAATACTGTCAAGATAAAAAACATCAGTCTTCAACCTTATCTACCTTTTGTGTTCTGAGTTTGAGCTGCCCTGCATTCGATGGAGAGAGACCTCACCAGAGGGTAACACCCTCCCCATGTGTCAGTGCAAGAAGTTTTCCTTCTGAAAGAAATTTCTCCTTTCCAGAGGGGGGAGTCTAAATGATTGAGTGAGGCTGACTTTAAGATGGTCAGGGGGAAGTGAAATGAGCCCCATCCTGGATGCTGTGTTTAAGGTTGTTGATACACTTGGCAAAGCAGAGATTGCACTTCATGTGCCTGGTCTCTGAAATGACAAGATTTGTGTGAACAAGAGGGTTGAGTGTTTCACAAGTGAATGCTTGCAAAAGAAAGATTCTAACCCAAACTAAAAATTATTTAAGTAAAATATTCCAGTGAAGTGGAGTTGTTGCCACAAACTACAGTGAACGGGCTTCCGGGCTGCGTGGAACTTTAGAAACAGAATGGGCACACAGGCTCACCAAGTATTTCAACAGCTCAGGTGGCTGGCTAGGAAAAAGAAGATACGAGGCAAGAAAAATAGTAATTATAGATCTTATCATTGCTATGGAGCAAGGGCAGTGCAAGCACACTGTATCATTGGGATGCCTTACAGAGGGAGAGAGTTGTAGGCCATCCATCCAAGTGGACGAGTAGAGACGCAGTGCTCAGGAGCGACCTCAGCTGCGGAAGGCAGAATGCCAGCCGTCTTGCTAATACAGTCTCCTTCGCCAGCTCTTTGGCAGTGTTGGTTTCAGCAAAGCAGAAGAGGGCTTAATGAGATTGCAGGAGGAATGGCAGGCCATGGCTGTAGCTGCGCAAGGCTTCTTTTCAGGATGCAATAGCCACAGGTTTCCATGTGTGGCCACAACGTTGCAGATGGACCAGAAGGCAACCCCTGGGTGACACCACCCCCTCCACCTGAAAAGATGGTCTTTGATGAAAACAGGCTGAAGTTGAAAGAGCTGGGCTTGAAAGCTCCAGGATCTGTAGCTCATGTTGACAAACTGTCCTCTTGCTGAGAACCAGCATTTCCAAATCCTGGCTGCTTGAATGCTGCTGGTCCCTCACGCAGTCCTCTGGGTTTCTCACAGGTTTCTCTGAGTGCTTGTGCTTGACACGTGGCAGTTTGCAGCAGGACGCGTCACCAGGCAGCGCGTGGCCGAGGAGCCTGGGCAGGGGGGAGAGCCAGGCTCCACACAGCATGGGGTTGTATGACCTGTGAACTTGAAGGTGTTTTCAGGAGACTAGCAACCCAGAGTGTTTTCAGGAAAAAAAGTAAACATGAGTAGGCATTGCCTGAGAGCTTTTGACTTAAATTATAAAGTGATTATGAGGTCATAGTTCCTGTTGTCTGTTACAGTCCTTGAAACATTGGTGATGCCTGATCTTTTACAGGTGGCTGAACCCCAGAAGACCTGTGGGGTATACCACCCCTGTGGGATTAATACCTGTCAGGTAGGATGATGCAATTCAAAAGGAAATTTTGGATCACCCAGTCTGTGTTTCTCATGTTGCAGACAGTTGTGTCATGCAATCCCTTTCACAAGTTCATCAAGTTTTTCTTAAAACTAATTAAGTTTCTAGTTCCACTTTTCCTATTGTCAGTTTCAGAACCCTATTTATTTATGGTTAAAAATCTAAATTATTGTGTAAATTTATTAATCCCAATTTCCATCAAGTGCCAGCATTATCCAGTAGCTGAAAAAGTTATTTTAGCTTTATGGTATTTATACTGTATCCCTACTTGACCTTTGTTTTACTAGGTTAAACGAGACTATTGTATTCTTGTGTGTGGTAGCCTATCCATTCTTTGGCTCATGCCATTCATCTGCCCTGTCTTTGCATCCTGAATTCATCCCTCCTGAACAATGAGTGATCAGAATTGTATACAAACTATTTCAGATGAAGGTCAGTGCTTTGTGCATTGCCATGAATATTGTTCCCTTTCTAATGGAAACATTTTTGTCTGAAATACCTTAGGACAACATTACTCAATTCATAATTACGTTTGGATCTAATGGGCATGCTGTGGTCCTGATATCCTCAGTCTTCTCTTCTGTGTTTTCAGATTATAACCTCCACCATGCTACAGAAATTCCTATTTCTAATCCCTCAATGCAGGAATTAATATTATTACATTTTGTTTAATTTTAACCTACAGTAACACTTTGTTCAATTGTGAATTTGTAAAGCATTTAATGAAATGTAAGTGTTTGATATCAATGCAGATATTAAATTAATTATTATTATTTCACATAAAACAATGAAAAAATTGGATGTTCTCAGAGTTTATGCTGACTAATTTATGAGAGCATTTGGGTGGGTAAAAGAAGCTATTAAAAATAATATTGAGTAATAAAGTGAAATCTTTAGTTTAGATTTCTAAGTTCCTTGTCCCAGCTGTGCACAGTTTAAAGAAATTTAATCAGATTTCATAGTTTGTCTCATTGAAAAGAGAACACATTTACTACATTTTTATTCTGAATGCAATAAATAACTTTTCCCCAGATAAAAGGGCACGTTTTGCACAAGAATAGCTGAGTAGTAGGACAGTTTAAACAAAGTTAGCTTAATTAATAGACCTTTGCAATTTAAGTATGACAAAGTTGCAAGAAACTGGCTGAGCTCAAGTTCGCCAGCCTATAGATCTAAACATTACTTTTGGTAGATTATATTATGCTGAGTTTTACCAAAAATGGTTTTATGTTGTTTGTGCTGTTGGAATCAAGACCAGGTTGGATGAGGCCCTGAGCAACCTGATCTAGGGGGAGGTGTCCCTGCCCATGCAGGGGGCTTGGAACTAGAAGATCTTTAAGGTCCCTTCCAACTCTAACCTTTCTATGAGCCTATGATTCTATGAGTCATTTCTATAACAAGTCCTGTATTTTAGAATAAATCCAGGAGAGTATTTTTCTACCTTTGAAATGCTGGATTTCTCAACTCTGTATTTGCATTAGTGGCATTCTTGACATCCCTGTGTTTTTGTGTGTATGTGTACTTTGTATACATCACATTGATGGAGATGCAAAAATATTATGTACAGTGCAATAAAGGCTCATCCATTGTCTAGTAATTACTGGCAGTTCTTGAGAAATGGAAAATAGTACTCTTTTTTTTTTTCTTTCTTTTATTTTTCTATTTCAAGCCTACAGAGGTAGGGCCTTTGGGAAATACAACATTGTTTTTCCTACTTTGAGGAAAATGTAACTGTCATCCAGCAATGCCTTACCTGCCACATTTTCTCTGCTTGAAGCAATGTTTTATAGAAGTACTTGGTTGTAAGTGTAGGGGATCTTTGGCTACCTAATGCTCTCTGGCTTTAATAGTTATTCCTAGGAATCTGACCAGTCATACCTCTTTAAGAACTAAGAAGTGGCAGGTCATTTTGGTGCTAACGCTGTTTAAAAATAACGATAAAAAGCTTTATAAAAAGAAATATTTACCAGATCAAAACAATGTCACAGTCTCTGGGAACATTTCACGCTCCAAGGGAGTTTGGTGTTCACAAGGGAAGGACAAGCCCGTGGGTAAATAGGGAACTTCCTTTTTTCTTTTTCTTTTTATCTCTCTCTTTTTTTTTTTTTTTTCCTCCCAGCTCTTAGTGCATCATCTGGCCAAAGCCATGATCCTCATGTCCCAGGTGTCAGCCCATGTCTTTCATCTGATTCCAGTGGACTTTGGGTTTAATTTTTATCTTCTTGTGGTCTTTGGGATCTGTTGAATGCAAATGCCGCTTGTTTCTCTTGGGTATTAGAAGATTTGATTCATTAATCTGATTAAAGAACATTAAAAATCTGGTATAAGAGTTGCTGTAAAAACTGTTAAATAAAGGAGGTATGTCCCCAGTGAGAGCTAGGTACACTAAAATCCATAGGGAATTTAACTGTTAAAAACTGCTTTTTATCCTGGCTATCCTTGCTACTGTATGCAGAGTGCATATATGAATTAAGGTATCTCACATGTAGCATGCTAACAGTCAAAGCCATAAGTCACAGGAGAATAAGGAAATTTTGGGTAAAATATGGCTACACCATTTGATAAAAATTGAAATAATATCAATTTGAAAAGAAGGATTTATGAGTATGTATAGCTAAAGCATATCTCTTTCCAGAAAATCTCACATTCTCCTCTCAGAGACAACATGTGAATAAACAGAAACTTCATCTTTCACTCTTGAATCTCTTCCTTTGGCTGGTGAATGTCTAACATGCCATGATGAAGACGATCACAAAGAGTCTTCTAAAAGAGGCAGAGAAAACCAAGATTTGCCAGCTAATTCTGCTGCTCTAAAGGTGGCCAGATTTAAGTTAAAAATCAGAAGTATGTTCCTTATAGTTGAAATTCATACTGTAGTTGAAAAGAAATAATGAAGAATGTGTTTGTTGGTTTTTTTTTCTAAACTAGTCACACATCTAGTTTCTTCAACTTTGAGCTAACCTGTACTGTTTTTACGGGAACGAAATGACTCCATACCCTCCAATAACCTATAAGCAACTCCCAATCCCAGCAGCTAATCTGTGGGACTAAAATCTTGGGTCCCTGTGGAGCCGCAAGGCCAGAGCCTAAGGAAAGAGTAACAACAGAAGTGCCTCCAGGGTGACAGCATTTTGCCAAGAGTAAGCAAAAGGAGTTATAATGTTTAAACAAATATTGAAATTTTAATAGCAGACATTTTTATTGAGCAATTGTACAGAGTTCGAAACAAAGTAATCTCTACATTTACCCTTCCCTTTTAATAATTTTATTTGAAGTTTGTTTTCTGTTTAAATGAACATGCTTACTTCTCAGAGATTCATTCCTCTTTCTGTAAGTAGATTCATGAAGCAGAAATTATATATATTCATGTTACACATACTCCGCACCCTTTGTGTTTTATTGCACTGCCGGTAGTTTGGTCTTGTTCAGATGTTTGATTATAAGAAGATATGGGACTCTGGTTGTGATAGTAATTTATTGCCTGTTTTATTGTTGCCATTTGCCCTATAATTTTAAAGGCAACCTGAAATGATTTCCTATGAAAAGTCTATACCTAGGCTTGTGTCTCCATTTCTCCAGGATGCTCAACATCCTCAAACTCTTGTATACCCAAGTGAACTCTTGAGTACGTGTAACATAATGTTGGATCTGAGCCAAGTGCTGAATGTCTCACTAAAAGAAAAAGAAGAGAGAAAGCTTCACCTTAACTCAGCTTCTTCCAGGGCTGTCAATAAATGTGGTTAATGTTTTAACTCAGAAGATACTTCCCAGCATTTGTTGTGTGTGTAATGTCAAGTCGCCGTGTAGTTCACTATGTGAGCAGTCATGCATAGATCCACAAATTGCCATGTCTGGGACATGGAAGAAAAAAATGCATTGTAGTTGCCAGCAAAACGCCCTGGAGACCAGCTTTCGTTTCCTGGGCTATGCCATCAATTTTGGAAAAAATGCTTAAAAAAATTTAATGCGTGTTGAACACAGGCCTGGACTGGCTGTTGTGCCCAAAGTCTGTCTGTATCTATACTCATAGATGCAATAACCCAACTGAGGCTTGTCATTGTAGCCCTGGCCAGATAAAAGGTCCTAAATGCTCATCCCAGAATGGTTAATGAGGAATAGAATCAGGCAGTCAAGCTGCTGTCAAGCAGTTGTGCTGGTAACAGGGGTGCTTGGGTAGAGGCAGGGAACATACCCTTGCTGTAGGCTGATCTCTGGCTGAGCCCTCCTGTCACTACTCTGCCCTGCTGTCTGCTTTCATTTATTTTTGTTCTGACATTTTTGTCCCTTAATACAAGCAAATTTAGTCTCTCACAGCTTAAAAAAAGCTCCACCTTTGATCACAATTGCTTCTGTAGCTACTACTCCTGGTTTCTTCTCCTTTTCGTGAACTTTTTAAACACTGCTAAGATTTCCTCTCTGTTTTGTGAGAGTCCAGTTTTCTGTTCACTGCATCCCCATTCAAGGTGTAGCTGAATTTCAGATCCAGCCTGCCTTTGTACCCTACCAGGCATCTCTGGCACATAATCTGGACTCCCTTTCCTTGCATGGCCCTGACCCTATACCTGGGTGTTTCTGCAGCACAACCATCATTGCTCTGTCTGGATGTCATTGGAATCTGTCCTTGTTCCATGTGTGTTGAATCTTTTCACAGATCTATGTGCAAAGCAGTACAGCAACAACTGCACCTGTGGCTGTATGTGCAGTTTTCACATATGCACTTTATTAGCAGGCAAATAAAAATGTGGATAAAAGAAAAGGACAAAAATACAAGATCACATTGGGTTGGGCACGATAATTTTGCAGAATTTCTGCAATGTCACTGCCTTTGTAAAGGCAAGGTGCTTTTTGCACGTGTCTGAGTGTACCTCTCTTGTTTGAATAATGACCTTTACAGTTCTGTGTGGCACATAGGGGAGTTACTTTCAGGGGTGAATGCACAAGACATGAGAGAGAGAGCAGTAACACAGAGCAGTTTCTGTTAATTTTGACAGCACCTGTGGATCTGGCAGATTAAGGAGACACCGTATGTGAGGAGGTCGACACCTTTGGTCTCACTAAGAATGAAACAGAGTTGTTTCAGGTCCATTCCTTACAGCTATTTTGCTTATCTCAGGCTATGCTAAGCAGTCAGTTAGCATTTCCAATTGTTTTTCCTTCTGTATTTTTATAGTACAGACCAAGCAAGGATTTGTGGTTTCCTTATTTATCAAGAATAGAAAAGCTGAAATGGTAATATTCCACATGTGGCTTCATTTATGGAAATTACCTTCTCGGGACTGGAGTAGGAATTTTATTGTTTCAGTTTAGATGTGCCACATTTAAGCCCAGAATTTGGTTTTCATATGAGGGCCTTTAAGAGCTGGAAAGGTGTCACTTGCACTGATTTAAGTTACTTCTGCTTGGTTCTGTTACCCCAGACTTATGCCATGTCTACCCTGTCATGTAATTGTGTCAGCTATCTAAAATACTAGATACCTCACAGGTGGAAGCAGTCAGGTGCCATCACTTCCAAGAGATGTGCAAGTCAGCTCCAGTCCCAGAACTGCATCGCTGGTTAGGATGGGAGTGTTTCCATCCCAGCAAGTGTACCTGAAAAGCAAGATTTATTGGAATAGACACGTTGTATCCTGACATATCTCCACATCTTCCACACTACAACACACTTTTTGTATCCTATCTGATAGCAATGGGAACAGAACTATGCAGCCGTGTCTCCTTTTTGCTTTCTCAGAATTCCTTTCCTCAGCAGCCAGTTGGTCCTCTCACTGTTTTGCTTCTGGTTTCCATCCTTGTGTTTTCCTCTTACTCTAGATATCCTCATTTCTCCAGATTTTTCAGGCATCTCAATCTGAACTTCACTTCAAGACTTCCAAATCAGCTTAACTGAGGTTGAGCTTTCCAGAAATTTGGACAAATTTTGATTTGAACATGGGAAGTTAGATAGCTAACTTTCAGCAGAGTTGAGTATGAACAGAGATTTTGGGTCTGGGTATGAGTTTATGTTAAATCCAATCTGAATGATATTTTGAAAAACCTACAAAGATGGAAAGATTAAGTCCAGGTCCAAAGTTCTAATCCTGGATTTAGGTGCACTCAGATCTATAGTTTTGTTTGTGGCCTATCTCACAGTTTTATTCCATAAGGAATGTTTCACAACTTGAATATACATCCCTTCCTTAATACATATTCATAGTCCTTTACCTCTCTGTCCTTCTGCAAAGGTATCAGATCAGGTTTCAGCTCTTTAAACATTGATACTGGGTGTGCCACCTTGTTCTGTAAGTCATTGTGCTTGTCACGCTTGCTGCACGAGTCACTGAATCACGTACACAGCGCTGAGCTGCCTGGTACCAGAACTGCAGGTATAAATTTTCATATGACACACTCCAGAACAGCCAACAGTAAATACAGACTTGCCTGTACACATCTTACAAGTGATTTCGGGTTTGATGCGATTCCCACCAAATTTGAGGGAAAAGCTCTTCTGATTGATGCAGAATTGGAACAGTCAATATGGTGGTCTCTGTAAACTAATGATCTCTCACTAAATGCTTTTTTTTTTTTTTTTTTTTTTTAATCCCCTTAGACTTGAACCACTCAGACTTTTGGGAAAATACAGTGCCTAGAATGGAAATGATGGCAGAAAAGTTAGTAAGGCTTTTTCATGTCACCGTCTCTTAGGATGCAATGTTTTAACAGGCAAATTCCTACCATGGGACACAACCTTAGGTCTGCAGTGGGAAGAAATGCCAGGCTGGGGGTCATGGCCTGTCTCTGGCATGGGACTGATAGCAGTGATCTCTGCAGGGAAAAGCTGTCAAACCTTGGAGAGATGGGAAAGAAGGGGGAAATGAAGAGCTAAAACTACTAGAGTGCCCTGACATTCTCATCAGCTTGGCTTAGCTGTTCGGCCTGAGCCCCATAATGTGAATAAAACTCAAATCCTAAATTTTGGGATTTATACAGAAAAATCTCTGGAGACCACTAGACACTGATGAAGAATATTGTAACCTTGCTGTACTTACTTATGCTGAAACGTAAATCCTGGAGTTCTTTAAACATTTTTATTTTTTCAGGATTGAAACTACGCTAAGGATTAATTAACCTCTCTGCTTTCCAGCAAGATTCCAGGAGTTCTACCACATTGGACTCATCTGACATTTATCTACAGAAATGTAAAAATGGTGAGGCTGTGTTTTGTTTAAAAGTGCCAGTTTGTGTTGGCATAGCTTGATTTAACAACCAAGAAAACTCCTTGGAATTACTAGAGGCATATTTTGTAAGGATTTCCTGATGTAAAAACTGACTGGTTTGACTTCATTTGAGTGCTAGGGAAACAGATTGCTCCTTGGTTGAGGCTGAGCGAGCCAGAGTTCACCCTTGATCAAGACGGGAAAGGCCAGGTATTGACAGCTCTAGACAGTATTTATAAGGAAAGAATTTAGGCAGGCAGCATGGCTTGCTCAGAGGTTATGTGCAAATTTGCAGCTCCTACCGTGAGGTGTCACAGAAAGCATAGGGGGTCCTGTTTGCATAATTGGAATTATGATTAGCAAAACAAGAGATCACTTTCCATTCTTTTGCCCAAGAAGCCCTCCCTCATCGGGAGTAATCGGCACAGTCATCAGTGAATCAGGCAGCTAAGGCAGCCTACCCAGGGCACGTTGGGTGGTTGAGCACTGGTAGAGATCACTGATTTTTTGAGAGGGTTGATTAGGGAGGGTTGGAATCAGGAGGGGAGTGAAAGCAGTTAAATGCATAAAGTAGCAGTAGGGCAAGATTATGAAATAGTAACTTCCAAGCGCCATGGGGTTAGAAAATATGTGATAACAGTTCATCGTGAAAGAACTTCACAGTCTTCCAATGGAAGGTGTGCAGTTTTTCCTGGGTGTATGTATGTTGTGCAGGATCTTCTCACAGACACGGGGCTTTATGTTACAAGTGCCTTAGGTGCTCTGAAACCAAAGCTGGCCCTGGCCCCCTGGAACTATAAGCACAAATTTTTTGAGAGGTCCTCCTGTTTAATTGACCTCTGAAGCACACACAGTCTCTGTCAGTGTCCTTCCCCAAGTTACTAATCGGCTGAACAAGTACAACATAGAGCTGAAAAAAATAATAAGCATTTGTGTGCAAACGCATCTGTAGTTCATATAGTATATAGTTGCCTTGGCTCTGTTATTTGACTATGCTAAGCTGGAGAGAGAGACTCTAGAAAAGGAACCCCTGCAAATGTTGTTCTTGGGAATTACAGGCAGAATGAATGCTTGGAAGTGGCATATCCACTATATCCACTGTTAGCACAACGCTGGAATTAGGTGAGTTGAAAGGCTGCGTAGGTGGCTGTCTGCTGTGTCTCCTTTACAGGAGCTGGAGGGATCCAGCTGCACAAATAGTTTGGCTGTTCAGAGGCAGGGGATTTTCTTCCTCAGTTCTGCTGCACTTTTTGTATGTGTTAAAACCAAAGCAGTTATATGAGGCTGTATTTCTTGAAAATGATGAAAATGCTGTAGCCAGCCACACCACTCCTTGCCCTCCTGTACCAGTGAGCAGCTGTAGTTTTACCATCTGATTTGTGAATGTAGATATGAGCTAAATGGCCATCTGCATGCACATGCAACCAAGGCCTACAGAAAAGCCTGAGATTCAGGAATTTCATGGACATTCCTAGAAAATTTGGCCTTTTTATATGAATGTGTTATTCCACATCAAGTTACGATAAGTTTGTTTTTCTGCTGACCTGTTCACCTAATAAAAGCTATTTATATTCTTGGTCAGATTTCTATATAATTAATTAGAATATTAAAAAAAAACAAACCAGAACACATTCCTGTCACTGTTTGAAAGTATGATACTTTGAGTGGGAGAGTAGTAAAGGGTAAGTTATTGACCATCTTGGTGCCCCAGAACCAGAGAAAATTAACAGAATAACAATACCTGATGGTGAACTAAGTCTGCTATTGAGAAACATTCAAGTACATAGAAATGGCAAATTTGTACATCCACATTCTCATGGATGGATATTGAGGAGTTCAGAGAAGGACAGAGGAAGCCTTCCTCCAACCATCAGAGTTAACTGTCTTGGTGGAGCTCCTACTAATTGTGATGTACAGTTAATTCCTCTTACATTCTAAGGAAAAAAAAAAAAAGAGAAAAAGAGTGTAAGAGAAGCCTTGGAGGAAGGCTGAAGAAGGAATTAAAAACAACAAAAAAAAGAAAGCTTACAAACTGTAGTCCTTAAATCTATTGAGATTAAAGAAGCTTGAAGAAGATCCTGGTGAAGCAAATTAAGAGTCTCACAAGAAAACAGAAGAAGATCTGAAAAAGCAGGTGGTAATACATAGATCTGAAAATGAATAATCAGGAGACAGGCTTAGCTTGATGCTGTAAAGATGAAAAAAACCCTGAGGTAATTAACTTCAGGAGTTCTGAGGTATGAATGAGTCAGGTTTTATAGGGAGACATAAAGTCTTTTGTTTTAATAGTGCGTGATATTGCCAACTGCGGATGGAACTGCTAAGGCGAGAGGGAAAAGCAAGAATGACGGCAAAGCGGGATGTAATGTTCATGGCAAGAGCAGGGTAACTGAGGCTGGGAAACAACAGCAAGCAGCAAACATGATCTTTTCTGAGAACCGCAGGGAGCTGAGGGCTGGGGATGCAGTGAGCTGGCAGGGAACCAGCAGCTGAGGAAATGGTGGAAGAAGGAAGGGTTGAATTCGTGGAAAATGAGTTTTCTTTCTCTGGGAAAAAGGTTGTTTTGGTTTTGACAGTCTCATTTGAACAAAAAGAGGAATTTGCCATCTGTGGAGATGCCACTTCCAGAAAATCTTAACCTTTTCCTGACTGACTGTGGAGCAGCAGCTGCCTCACACAGGAACTGTGGTAGCCCAAAGCTGGCTCATTTTTCACTGCTATCAGTTTGAAACATCAGGGTTCTTTATAATTTTGTAATAAAGAGTTATTTGGTTCTTCTAACATGACCTTTAGTGACATTATACCACTAGAAATACAAACCTCCTTTCTTGGCCATAAGTTACCTCCATAAATGTTATAAGCTTACACTCAAGAACATAATACACAGTGTCACTGTGATGGCCATTTGCTAGAATTGCTGGGAAGCCAATCTTATTACTTCTCCTTTGCATTTTGAAGTAAGAAAGTTATATTATTTATGTTCTTTCTGTTTGTCCATCTTGGGGGTACTCAAATAGCCTGAGTGATGACAGACAGAAATAGGTAGCTATTATTTGTGCCATAGCATCAGGTGTATAGTGCAGCAAACTAATAGTTAAATTTGAATTGCAGTAAATCATGTTAGGGCTGCACAGGAAAATAAAAGCCAGTAAGAAAGGCCAATTCTAAAAATAAAGCAGAAGTTGTTTGTTAGGGTGGTCCGGAAAGAAACAGGGCAGTAAAATTTGTAGATGTCTTTTTATGAAACACTAGAGGAATGTGTAACAAACACGAAGAATTCATGGCTTTATTGTAAGGAAAGGAATATCCTGGTTTAGGAAAAATGAAGATGCATTGCTGAAGAAAGTCCATATTCCTCAAAGATACTGGCTTCTGGAAAAATTGCTGAACAGATATAAAGTTTTGAAATGAAATTTTGCTTTGGAAAATGTTGCACCACTGGGTGCAAAGTGTACTTCATAAAGTAGAATGTTGAAAACAACTGGCTTTTTGAATGAGAAAATGTCAGAGAAATTTGAAATTGAAACAGGACATCCCATTTGAATATTCTTTTCTTGTTTCATTTTGATTCTCCTGTATTGCTTTTCCTGATTGTTCAGTGTTGGTATTCTTGCTCTATTTAATTACTTAAAAAAAAAATTCATGTGTGTGCATGTAAGTACATGTGTACTATGTGATGATCCTTTAACAGTGTTCACATTTTTATTAATTGGAATAATCAGGATTTTTTTTCTGTAAAAGATATAATTGGTATTTGTCATCTCAAACCTGGTTGAAAACAGATTCCGGTGTGCTGGAAATTCCCCAGGTCTAAATGAACTCCATTTCCTGAGGAGCTGTGCTGGTAGCTGATAATTTATCTGGGGAGCACCTCAACAACCTCTACATTTCTGGTTTCTTTTTCTGTAAATAATTATTTTCTTGTAACTGAATTTTCTTTAATTCTATATTGCTACTTCCCCTTGATAGTTACAGTGATGCAAAAAATCGTCAGAACTTGTTACCTAGCACTCCTTTAACTGAAATACGGTAAGCTGTCATTAATGTACAGCATCACAGTAGAACTGAGGTTGGACCCCTGGAGATCGTCTGGTCCAGTCCCCCTGCTGAAAGCAGGTCAGCTTGGAGCAGGTTGCTCAGGCCATGTCCTGTGAGGTGTTAAATACCTCCAAGGAAGAAGACTCCACAGCCTCTCTAGGAAACCTGTGCCAGTGCTCTGTGCCCCTCATAGTGAAAATATTCTCTTTCTATCTCACTGAATTTCCCACATTCCTGCATGTGTCTCTCAACCTTTCCCCATGCAGCTCCACAGGGAGCCTGTCTCTGCCCTCTCTTCACCCTCCCATGACACAGGTGCAGTGAGCAATCAGCAGATGGTTTTTAAGTCTATCAGTTTTTACTGGCACCCCAACTGGCTAGCAGCACCCAGGCTGTATGTTACTGCCTTGCAGCCTGCACAGTAGCTGTGGTTCAGGGATGCACTGAGAGGTGTGGCAGCCTATGAAATACGATAATAGGATCACAAACACTTGTCGGATCATATAATCAGGTCTGCTGTTATCTTTTACAAAACAATCAAAGACAAACCTTTATTGGTGGTTCAAATCTATTGATTTTTACTCAGGATACCAGGTGGTGCTGTGTGTTTTGCAAAGGCAGTGTGTCTGTCCCTATCCAGACAGAACAGTGGTGTACTATTTGGAGTCACTGGGCTTTTCTGAGAACCTACAAACTCAAGCAGCCAGTAGTTAATACTGGGATTCTTTGTATTCTTAATGTAGGGGGCTTGGTAATTCAATAGCAGCACATGTGCTTGACCTGAAAGAAAATGTGTACACAGTAAGGATTCTCACTGTTTATTCCTGCCCTGGTGAAAAGGAGCATTATCACAGCTGGCTGATCTTCTGATTTGTTAATTTATGAAATACTGGGATTAGAAAAGGATAGGGACAATTCTGTGCTGACTGGCAAAAGGCACTGCTAGGCTGTTGGAGGCTCAAGTGGAGCCCTGAAGAGCAGAGATGGAGCAATGGCAGCACAGATAGGTGTGATGGCTGGCAGGAAGCACCATCCCCAGAGCTGATTCAGCAGCCAGGAGCTAATTGTGCAAGAGGAACAGCACTTTTAAGGTGTTTACATTCTCTTATCAGACCAGTCAGTGTAAATGATGTCTTTGTCAGCAGTATGCCTGTGACCAAAAAAGCTCTGGGAATGCAGTATAAGGATTGCCTGGACCTCCTATAGCAAGGGAAATCATGCTTTTAGAGCCCTTGGAAGTCCTTTGGAAAGGGACAGGAGAGTTGTGATTCTTCCATGGTCAGAGAGTTGTCTCATCCTATTTCAAGTAATTTAAACTAGCATGTCTCCACTAGATTCAGAGAACCTACGCTGGTTTAGGTCTAGTTCAAAGTACCTGAAAGCTCTGTGATAAGAGCTGTAGCTGTGCGATGTACTGTAAGCAGTTTCTTCATGTGGAAAGCTTTCCTTACTGTGTGACCATTAACATTTTTATATACATATATATACACACATGTATATGTTTGCTTAATAGAGTTCTTTAAGATTCTGTTTCTGGCCAATAACAGCAACAGGTTGTTTTTTTAGCCTCTAGGAGCACACAGAGAAATATCAGCAG
>NW_009970716.1:3813417-3816179 GCF_000747805.2 Chaetura pelagica
AGGAAATAAGAGGTTGGGCAGGAGATTTGTAATGTTTTAACTTATAAGATGAGGAGTTATCATTTCTGCCCCATTCTCATGTAGCAATCTGGAGAAGAAAAAAAAAACCAACTAATTTTATTTCCAACCAGAGATGAGTTATCATATAGAACGTAAGCAACTAAGTCTTTGTTTACAGCCTCAAAAATGCTTAGAATTATATGCCCCAGTAAGGCAACTAGGTTTCCCAAATCTGTAATTAGACTTGAGAACCCTGAGCTTGAATATCAAGCCTCAGAATCAATGGGAGGTCACTGAGGTCACAAACAAATTTACATTTAATTTTTCTCCTAATTTTGCATCTTTCCAAAATGTAATTGAACTAGAAACTGAAGATATTAAATTGCTCATAGGAGTAAAACTATTCCACTGTATAAATCCATGATCTCTGAATTCCTACTCTGAATACTGTGTGCTGTTCTCATAAACAGTACAGTAACATTATGCATAGTATAGAGAAGGTCAACAAATATCATTGAAGTTATGGAAGAGCTTTCATATCAGGAATACTTAAATAGACCAAGATCCCTGAGCCCAAGGAGAGGTAACAGAGGGAAGATAAACCAGCAGTTGATAAATGGAGCAGAAGGGAGAAGCTGTGTGGGGTTGAACTCCTTACCATTTCTTGCAGCACAAGATTTAGAGGGCATCAAATGAAATCATTAGGTGAGAAGTTCAAACATACTTTATGTAACATGTTGTTAAAACGGAATTCTTTGGCTGTTCAGGGTGTTGTGGATACTAGGGGCTTCTGTGATTTCAAAAAGTAATGAAATTGAAATAGGAAGTTAAGCATTAGGCACATAGAGAGCTCTTAAAGGATGCAATAAGCCAATGCAAATCTTAGGGAATTAAATTTACTCAGTAGAGAAAAATTTAAAACAAATTTCAATAGCACATTTATTCTGTTTTATCTTTCTCTATCATCAACTGTAATACCTCATGTTTTCAAATTGAGTTGCAAAGAGCAGGGCCTATCCTGCATGTTTGTTCAACACTTCTGAATTAATATTCTGTAAACTGACAAATATTTTTGTGGTGCTTTCTAAATGATAAGCTATACTGGTTGGTCTCTGCACTTCTGCCTGACTGGTGTGTACCAAGCTCCTTTTCCGGAGGAAAATACTTTTAGTAAAAATACCTTAGGCAGAGTCAACAGCAGATCTGAAGAAGAGTTGTGTCACTGCTGTGCCCGTCACGTTTGCGTGTCCTGGTGACATCTCAGTGTGCAGAAAGCTGGCTTAAAGTAGAGATGTTACTGTAGCTTGTATGAGCCATTATGCCAAATGCAAATAACTACCTTTGCAAATTTTGCTCTAATGAAAGCAAGAGGGTGGAGCTACAAACCTCTCACACAAATGTTTCTTTCAACACAAAAGTATCAGTTTTACAAAAATTAAACTTTCAACTATATCACAGAAACTTTCTCACTGCTCAGTGCAGATTATTGCTGCTGAGCTGCATGTGGGGGTTCAGATGGAAGACACAGCATCTCTTGGATGACACTGACACAAATACACAGCTCTCTGCTGTGGCAGCTGCCTACTTCCCTTTCGCAGCCATCTTTAGGTCCCTGCTATCCAAAACACTGTTGAGGAGTGGCAGACAAGTTATGCCTCCTCAGAAAGGCTTCTTGAAACAATCACAAAAAAATAAATAGATAAACCATGCCTGCACTATTCCAGGTGGGCAAGCCTGCGAAAACAAGCTATACAAAAGAAAACAATGTGGAATCAACACTGAGAGCTTAACCTCATTTTTGGTAGTTGTACAGAGGTCTTGTGGCTGTACTGTTGAAGATGATTCAATAAATTTTTTTCACCCTGAAGTGAGGTGGTCCTTTGATCAAGAAGACTAGGGAAATACTGTTTTAGTGTTAAGGACCATCAGCTCCCATAATTGTCGTAGCCAGTTGTGGTGCAGGGGTCCAGCTGCCTGTTCTGCAGCAGACAAGGTCTCCGCTGTGTTTAGAGGGTGCTGCTATGGCAGCCAAAGTAATAGAAGTCAGGACTCAAAACCTGCTTATGATAGCATTATCTGAACATACCAACACCGTACCTGGGTCCTGGAGGAGCCTGTTCATGCTTAAAAAGCCAACACAAACCCTTATCCTGGGGAGACAAATCTCCTCAACCCCCTTGTTTTATTTTTAAGTGGCAGGAAGTAACTTGTGGTTATCAATAAACAGAACCATCACTGAGAGGTGGTATATCACTTCCTTGAAGGTAAATAATTTACTGAAATCTTGGCTTTAGGCAGGTAACTTTATAAACTGCTGTCATTACTTCTTCAGTACAACATATGCAGATCAACTGTGGTTCGTATTCTGGGATGATGCTGTTTGCTTTACCCACATACATCTTCCAGCATCTATGTATTTCATAAGGCAGCAAACATTTCTGGCTATTACATGGACATGACTATTGTCATAAACTCATGTTATGACAGACTGTAATTACTGCCAGCAGTCTCCCCAAAGCCTACAGCCAGAGTGTTGCACTTAGACAAGGGGATTTCCAGCAGCCCGGAGAGATTTAGCAGCTCGGGCTGCACAGCAACGTGTATTTTCTCTCAGTCCTTGCCTTGTCAGGGGGACTGGAGACCAACAGCGCGGTACCTCAGGGCTAAGCCTGCTGCCTTTTGCCCGTGGAGAAGGTCAGGGCGGAGCTGCCCTGCCTCGGGGAAGGCGCGGCAGCTGCCGACGGCCGGGCGGGGTGTGGGAC
>NW_009970716.1:3816589-3844071 GCF_000747805.2 Chaetura pelagica
CGCGGCAGCTGCCGATGCCGGGGCGGGATGTGCAACGCCCGTGGGCGGTGGCGCCCGCCCCGCCCCGCCGCGCCCGCCCGCTCCCAGCCGGGGCCGGGGAAGGTTTAAAACGTTGGTTAAATGGCTCCCCAGAGCATTACCCGAGCTGGCAAAGGGACTCCGTGCCCAACTCAGTGTCCGAGCTCAGCGCGCAGAGACGGCGTGTGCTGATCTGCCCGGATCTGCCCGTGCTAGTGCCTAAAAATCGCGACAAATCGAGCAGGGAAACCTGCTTCCACCCCGGGTAAAATCGCAGAGGCTGTTGTGGCGTGCAAATAGTGAGCAGCAAGGGTGGTTGTATAATTAATGCTCAGCCATGTACTTTTATGGTAGCTAGATAGCAACGTGACAGGTATTTCTCCCCTCGCTTCCAAATTAGAGACTGGACTAACAACACTCCTTCTGCAACCCTTTAGGCTTCTGAAAAGGATTGTTCCCCATGACATTGATTGAAAAAGTGCCTGGCAGGAAAGCAGTATGATCCTACTGCATTAATTGAACAAAAAAATTCTTTAACTGATAGTTCTCAAAGAACAAGACTTTACAGGCCTTGCTACGCAAAGAAGCCATTTGCAGTAGTGGTTCCTTTTGCCTTCAATTTCCACAAATTTCTTATGATTTCCTGGCTTTGTAGTTTTCTCTCTGGAATCTTCTTGGGCTGTAAGTCCATGACTATCAGCACTGGATCCGTGTATGACTGGGTGTTCCAGAAGTACATTTGATTCAGGTTGGGATTGCATTTCTGTGTCATCATCCAAAGCACATTTCTGCTGCCTCTGTATGCGGGGCTGGCAGGGGAACATCTAGAGGGGGTCAGGCAAGCATGTTAAAGCCTGCAGGTGCCAGTCAAAGTGAATCCAACAGGGATTTTTTTTCATACAATCTGAAGTGTCAGAGTGACTTTATACTAGATGCACACGGGGTTCTGGTGTTCTAGATCCCAACTCCTCACACCCAGCTTAACACACAGCTTTTACCATACCAGCTGTAAATGCAGAGGCTCTATTTCTCAGCTCCCTGACTTCAGATTGAGGGCGGACGTGTTGCCTGGTCCTGCCATGGCAATGTTGTACAGGAACAAGCCACCTGCCAGCCCAGCCCTGCATGGAAAATACACCAGCAGCAATGCAACTGTCAGATTCTGTGTGAAGTATCACAAAGAAATGCAGGGGAAAAAAAATAAGTCTCTTTGCTAATTTTTATTGCTTTTATTTCATTTTTATTAAGTGAGACTCCATCTTCCAAATGCCATTTTGTCAGCTCTTTCCCCCAAACTGCTCCCAGCACAACAAAGAAGGAAAATAAAACACCCCCCCACCTAAGGCTGTTGGTTCTCCAACAGAGGAAAAGTGGCCCTACATATTCAATGTCTTTCATGTAAATTATATTCCGCTGGTGTTCAGCCAAGTGACATACAAAAGGCATGGCACTGAAACAGGAATGGGAATGGACCAGGCAAGAAAAGGAGAAGAGTGATGGGATTAAAGTTAGCCTGTTTCTAGGGAGAGCTGGGGACTGGGTTTTGTGTAGTGGTTTGAAGAGAAACTGCTTTTGGCCCCTGGAACTTCATTTCAAGTTCAGCCTCTCTGTGGTGAAGTGGCACCTGTGGCCCCAAATGCTCTCAAGGGTGGCTGGAGAGGTTGAGAGAGGAGCAGGAGCCCCTAGGGGAGCCGGGTCAGAAGCTGGCACAGGCAGCAGGAGCCGGCAGGTGGGGCATGGCCGGGGCAGGGAGCCGGGCTCACACCCACCCTCTGGCTAATAGCTGCACGTCCCTCTTCATTATCCTAATGCTTGTTCCATGGCTGTGTGCAATACCAGCTCCTCCTTGCTTCTCGTGCTCCCAGGGGCTTTTTAAGGTCTATCAGCAAATTGGGATTAAAACATCAATCCCACAGAGAAGGAAACTTTATCAAAGTTGTGAGGGGTGCTGATTCTGAACTAAGAGAGTAAAACATCTCTTAATATATTTCTAGGGAGCTAGAACAGAGGAACTAGCTAGGCCAAGGCAGCAGTGATATTGCACAGATATGAATCCTTAGACAATAATTGTAGGAAATATGTAGGAGTTATTATCAACTTTATTAAATATGTAACAAACTTAAGGCTATTACAAGTTGTTTTTTTCTGAGAGGTGTTTGACAGGAGGGTTGAGCCTTTTACACATATTTTCTTTCTTTTGAGGCTGTCGTGCTTGTGTTGCCTAAGGATTACTGAGAAGTTTTACTGTGGTGTATGTGTATGAAAGACACTTTTAATATTGACATATACTTATGGGCCAAGACATTAATTATGCAGTTTCATTACGAAATTAAAATATTAATTATACCGTTAATTATGCAATTGTAAAATGACATTTATTCAATATACATATATACACACACATATATATATATATGAAATTTATTCAGTATTACCAAGATGAACAGTTTGGACAAAAAGGAGTAATTTCTTTCATGAGGACCTATGTCATACCTAGCCACAATCAGTAAAGAGTGCTCTGCCTGTTTAAAGCTGGCTTTTTGAGGTCA
Source organism: Chaetura pelagica (assembly GCF_000747805.2). Taxonomy (NCBI): domain Eukaryota; kingdom Metazoa; phylum Chordata; class Aves; order Apodiformes; family Apodidae; genus Chaetura; species Chaetura pelagica. Next base: position 3,819,157 of record NW_009970716.1, read on the forward strand.
GAAGAGGCATAAAAAACGTAACTGAGATTCTCTTGCAGCTGAAATTTAATTAAATCCACAACTGCTACTGGCGTCACATCTTCTAAACAAAGACGGATCTGTGTTCTGTCATAGCACACCAAAGTGGAGCTGTGAAGAGAACCAAATTTGTTCTGTTTCAAAGGAAAAGCTGACTAATATTTTTGTTCACTCAGAAAGGGCACTTAGCTGGGAAAAAGTTGAGGCAAATGCAAGCCAGAGAGGTTCCCTACAGCTGAAACACTGCTCACAGGCAGAGGGGAAATGTGGGTGTTGGGAAGCTAGAGCTGGTGTGAATATAGATGAGCTTTTAGATGTTTGCCTTGCTGGCCTGACTGGTGGCACTGTCAGCCTGTCACCTCCTAGCAGAGACTGTCCCTTAGGTGAGGATGCTGCAAGAAATCTGCATTTCAGATGCATAACAATTTTGGGTGTTGAAGTCACACATGGGTAAAATGCTTGTGGAGGAGGAGAAGGGGCACTAGATGGATGGATTGTTGGGGTGAGTAAGTGTTGTTATCATCTGTATGCTCCTCTGCAGGCAGGTGTGCGTGAGCTCTGCCTTGCCCTGAGCCCTGCAGAGCCAAGGGAACTGCTGGTAGGGTGACAAGGGCACAAAGGTGGTGGTGATATGGGATGTGCGGGAGGCTGGGGTCACTAGCACACTGACTCACTGGCTCTCTCTCTCTCTCCCCCTCTCTCCAGCAGTTATGCTGGAGAAGACTTGTAGCAATACATTAAAGTAAAATTTCTGCCTTTCTGAGAGGCTGGCATTTCAACACATTTAAGGGAGCCAAAACATTCCCCTGCACAGTCCTTTAATTTAGAAAGTCACAAAAGTTTTCCCTGTAGCTACAACAGAGACTTTTATGTTTCCTTGGGACTATAGTTTTAGATATTATTAAAAAAGAAATAAATGTTTGGATTTGAATGAAGAATGGTTGAAATTACAAGAACTTGAGCTGAGAGCTCAGCCATTAAATATTAAATATCTATGATTTTAACATGATAATTTTTTGACTGCATTAAAATTCTTATGCTTTTATATTACCATGAAACTTGATTGGCAAATTGATAAAGCAAGTAATTGAGAAATACCAGGTTTCATAATGGGAACAAAGACTCTATGTCAAAGAAGAGTGACATAGAAGAAGGGCTGTTCACAGCACAATAAGACTTCGATTTATTTTGGTGTAACTTATTACCTGGTTATATTTAACACTTGATATTAAAGTCACCTGTAGACACAGACACAAAACCCTCTTCATTTTACTCCCTGTAAGCTGTCAATTACATCTGGATTGCCCACATTCATAAAAATTCCCATATCTGTACTTCACTTGTGTGATCTGCAGGGCCTTCTACCCTGGGCAGGAGCAGAAAGCTGTGAGGTGTAGGGACAGGAAAACAGCCCTCGTGTGGCAGATGTTGCTGGGAAGACAAGAGGAAAGTCCGAATGTGTTTTCCCACAACGTTCTCATGTGCCCCCATCATGTGTTAACAAACAACTCAGTGAATGGATTAAAATACATTTATCTTAATAGCATCCTGATTGTTAAAACAAGTAATGCAATGTTTGAAAATACTCAAGTTTTTCTTTCTCCATTCCTTTCAGGCTTGCAGTTTACACAAAAGTGAAACGTAAGATGTTTCACCGTAGGAGAACATATTGTCAAAGACACCAATTAGCCATGTCACTGATTATCCAGACTGTACGTCTGAGATTTAAGTTTCTTAGCTAAACTCAATACTTGCTGCCATCTCTTTGGGGTAGAAGGCAAACTATGGAGAACTTAATTTTCTCCCAAGATGTATGACTGTTACCACCCTCCCTAATTTATCTCCTGTATTCCAGTCCCTCACTGCCTTAAGCAAAGGCTAAAAGAGGTATTTGCAGCCTTTTTCTCCTGCTTTCTGCTGCTTGTTTCTTCCAATCTTCCTTCTTTCATCAACCCTCTGATTAATAGGTGATTTGTCAGCTCTGGAGGTTTCATTGGGCGCTTTGTTCTGTTTGGTGTAAACCACATATTCTGGAGATGTGGGTAAAATCTCATCTTTATTTTTCTAATGGAGGAAAAGTTTGCATCTGAACCCTAGGGGCTCAAAAATCAGATGGCAAATAGAACTAACAAAACCATAATTTTGCTTTGAAATCTTGTGATTCTTTGGGGCCTGACTCATGACTCTGTTGTGCTGGGATTTGGCAATGTTAATTTCTTCCTCCTTGTTCTGTATGCTGTGCTGCTCAGGAGCTTCTACTTTTCCACTTTTGCTTTGTCATATCAGCTTTCCCACCTCCTCTGAAATACCTTTTCTTTGGTGGTTGCAGTGGCCACCACTGTGCATGTGAGGGGGTGTGTGTTACCGTGTTAATCCTCACAGTGCTGCTGGTAGGGGGATGATAACAGCTACTGCAGGAGGAGTGGAGGCAGAGGGGCTACCCCCTGCCTATCTACCCCCACAGTGTGGGCTCCCACGTAGCCTGGAGCAAGGGTCCTCCAGTAGCAAAGCATCTCACTTTCATACTCCCATTCACACTTGTGATTGGCATGAGCTCAGGTAGCTCATTAATCCCGTCTGCATCTGTGGCAAGAGACATTTCTGTCTTACTCCAGGCATCCTTGTCCACCTGATAAAGGTCATAGGATATGTCTGAAAGGGCAAATGTACTAGGCAGAGGCTTCACAGAATCCTGGAAACTGTTTGAACTGCATGGGACTAAGGATGTCCTTGAGTGCATTTCCATGTATTGAGTGTACTACGAGTACAATGAGTACCAGCTGGGCTGCCTCAGAACCTGCCCTGAAGGTGCTTCTGCAAGCAAGTAAAGTGGATAGGAAGATGAGTCTGGCCTGGAGCCTTGTCTTTATGATGCTGCCACACCACAGTGGAGATGCACTGTGGAGATTAAGGACTAGATTAACATTTAGGCTGGTGTCTAGCTAACCTGATGCTTGTGTGTTACTGAGATAATCAGAACCGCCTCTGCAAGGTCTTCTTAGCCTGGAAGGCACTTGATGTCCCTTGGCATTGATGACAATAGTTAAGGCCATAAAGCACCTACATTCTTGCTGTGGGCATGCATACAATCCTCACTCCCCTCTCCAGTGCCTCTAAATGGCTAATAACTGCTTCCTGCAGGCATTCACAGCTCCATGTCTCTCTAGCCCACCTGAAATGTGGCCTCTAAGAGAGAACACCTTCTGTGTTGCACCTGTACCGAAGCATGAGAAGCAGGGGTCCCTGCATCTGCATTCACCAGAGCCTAAAGAAAAATTACCCAAACCCCCAAAACCTTGCACAGATATAGCAGAAATTTAAGTCCCAATCCTTCTGTTGCTGGATCTAAACCCAGTTTTCCTATGAAAAGTGCCCAATTCAATCAACTAGAAGATATTCTGCAACAGGTCTCAGCTCTTCCAGTTTTTATAAAGTACTTGAATGTTCACTGGATGAGGGCAGCAGCATTCATACGAGATCACTACCACCAGGGCATAAGAGCATGTTTTTTTCTTTCTTGCAAAAGGAGTATTCAAAACCACTATGCCAAGCAGTACAGTTGACACTGAAAAGCCTGGGTGATAGATGGCTTGCATACAGAGCACTTGTCTGAGATGGAAGACCTGACATTAAAGCCCTGCTCCAAGTCAGGCAGAAGAGAAGGCATCTAAACCTGAATCTTCCACCTTCCAGGTGAGTTCCCTTGCCCCTGGGCTACTGGGTGTCATCTCTGCCACCACATCCTTCTCCTCCTCTTTCTTTGTATAATTGCTGACCTTGTTTAGCTTGTCTCTGATTGGAAGAATGCATGTCCTTGCAGCTTGGACTTAGGCAGTCAAAGAGAAGCCTGGCTTAGTACTCATCCCTCTCGTGGCATTTCCTAGGTCATGTTCAGTGTCTTGGCACCCATGCTGCATGAACATCTCATTCTCCTCACACAGAGAATGAAGAGCTTGGTAAAGGTAGTGGGTGCCTGCATGCCAAAGGATGAGAATGAAACCTACATATTACATATTTATCCCTTAGTGATTTGCCTAAGCGACATGGGTTGTCTCTGAAAGTGAAGAGAACTTCCAGTTTTCACAGGCCCCATGCTCATGTCTGAACTGGGATCATCTGTCTCCCTTCTCTCTCTGGAGATCCATTTCTGTCTTTGATGCTTTCCTGTGCATAAGAAGGTCACTACGCCTAGGTTGTGACTGTTTCAGTTGGTCCTTTTAAGCCTTTGGGCAGGGTTTGTGTCTTCCTTTTTTTCCCACATCACATACTATCAACATAACCTGATTTCAACAGGACCTCATGGACTCTTCTTGGATATGTTGAAATTCTTGTAGGATAGGCCATGGGTAATAAGTGTATGTGGCCACTTACTCACGTGAAGCTGGCTGATTACCCAGCCTGTCCTGTAATATATCGATCGTCCCACATGCATCTACTTGTCAGAAGAAGAGTTCTGTTGTTAACCTGTCAATATTGCTCCACACAATGTCATAAATATGAGATTTATGGTCCTAAAGGCAACCCCTCAGAAATGCAAGGGCTACATTTCAGTCCAAAGATTTTTACTGTGAGAGAGAAACCTAATGAGATTGGAGATAAGGTGTGCAGGGTAGGGCGTCTCACTGTCTCTTAGGGAGGGAAAGATTAATGTCCCAGCGCCAAAAAGCAATGATTTAAGTGAGCCACGGCTGCAGGGTCTGCAAATGGTGCTCATCCTCCTCATATTCATTATACATTTTTAAGTACTGTTTTTGAAAGACTTCTCAGGCGAACGGAACTTACTATTAAAGACACCTAACTTCTGGTGGTATGTAGAGCAGAGGAGAGAGAAAACTCCCTGTGGCTTCCTACCTTACCATCTACTGTGAGCTCCACCAGTTCAGGAGAGCCAAAGAGCTGTGTTTTGCAGGGTGGCCTCATTCTCTGAATGCTAACTATAATCTGAGTGGAAAGATTGGTTCAGGTAGAATTTCTTTCTCGGGAGGTGACAGATGATGAGTGCTGATATGCAAAATCACTGTTGCTTTTTTTTTGTGGGTGACAACTGGGATTCAAAACACACTATTTGGCTGCAGACTAAGAAGCCAGTTTGCCACAGGGTTGACTGAAAAATTAAAGCAAATTTTGCAACTGGTAGTAAGATGTATTTGAAAGTTTTCTCACAAGCTTGAAATGAGTGCGATGAGCATAATGTTTAAGGTCAGCTACCCAAATGCAATGCTGACTATTAAATTGTCTTTCAAAACTAACCAGAATTTTAGCGGGGGGGGGGGAGGGAAGCAAAAAGGATTTATCTTCTCTTTACTGCAGTGCTAAATACAGAAATATCAGTTGCCCTTTTTCAGTAGTCAGTGTGTTAATTTGTGGTATTTTGGGAATGTTAGTCCACTGCCTATACTGGCAGATGATGTAAGTGGAAAGAGGAGTGTTGGCATTTGGCTCTAGATGTGCCACAGGTATTGACAAATAAAAAGTGTGTGGAAGTGTATGGAGACAGTGAACAAATGTGTTGTTGACTCAAAACAAGAGTAGGAAGGCAAAAAAACAGTGAGAATCTCCTGGAATTTATTGGTAGTGGATTGGCCAGCAAAATAGGTAAGATTCGGACTATATGTGACAAATGGGGCTGTTTGATATATAGTGGCTGCTTTAAGTGCATTACTTAACAAAGTTGTTTTAGTTACATGAAAAGCAAAAAGTATCCCAGCAATTATGCTGTCTTTCCCCCCTGAAGCTCTTCAGAAGAGGAGGCTAAAACGTGTTTGGTGCCCTTGGTGGCAAAGCCTGTGTGGTGCTGGACCAGTCTGGGCTGCTGCAGTCCTGAAGGAGGCAGAGGCAGAGGCAGGAGAAAGGGAGAGGCAGGGATAGAAAGCCCCAGAGGGGACTTGTGAGCAGCACCAGGGCTGCTCCCCGAGGAGGAGGCGGGCAGGCAGTGACTCCTGTGGCAGGGCGGGGTGCTGAGTGTGATCCCCAAAAGCCCCAGCGCGCGCCTCTGCCCTGGGCCTGCCCGCTGTGCTGGCAGAAGGCAGTGCTTGGGCTGGTTCTGCAGGAGGAATGCAGCTGCTGGGCCTCCTGCCTTGGTGGCTGCCCCCTGGCCCTGCCCAGGGTTGGCACTGAAAGCTGCCAGTGGCACAGGAGAGATGGTGCACTTCAGTGGACTTTTTATTTGAAGTGTTGTCCAGAGCAGCATTCTTATCTGCCAAATGGATGAAACAGTTTCCATGAGGAACTGGAGAAGTTAAACATTAAAAACACACCATCCGGGTAACTTGCATCCAAAAGTTCTAGCAAAGTTGTTCTGAGGAGTGTCTAATTACTCACAGGTGGTGTTCAGTGACTCCTGATACTCTCAAAGAGCTGCAAACCCAGAGCCACTTATGGTAGATACAGTAAGACCTGTTACAAATCAGAAGAAGGAACAGCTGGTTAGGACTAGATTAAAGAAAAATTAAAGGACAAAAATATAATAAATACCAGTCGATATTACTGTATGCAAAATCAATACTGTAAATCTTATTTGCAACCTTTTTTTTTTTTTTTTTTTTATGCCATGCAGGTTAGTTTGATAAGGACTATGGAAATGACCGAATTTGGCCCAACACCACATGAGACTGCAATGAAGAAAGCCAAAAACTATAAAATCAATGTAGCACATGTTACATTCATTGAAAGCTGGCTTGCTGACAGGTCTTGGAATACAAATGTAGAATCATCACAGAATCATGTACACTGGAAGGCACTTCTGCAGGTCATGTAGTCTAGTCCCTTGCTCAAGAAGCAGCACCAGCTTCAAAGGCAAATCAGGTTGCTTAAGGTCTTGTCCACCTGAGTCTGGGATATCTCCACAGGTAGAGATTGCACAGTCTCTTATTTAGTGCGAAAGTTCCTCTTCCTTAAACAGTTTTGTTTTAGCAAATATCTTTGAGCAAAGGTTCTTCTATCTGTGATAGTACCTCTTCCAAATATATGGGAGAAAGCACAGAATGAGTGCAAATGAAGTTTGCAGAAAACATTAATGCTGAAGAAACTAGTAAATGTCAAGGGGTAGTGTTAGTATTATAATTCAAGTGACCTTAGATTGCTTGTTTTAACATGGTCGAGTATAAAGTCATTTGAGACAGGACAAAAACTCTGGAAATCATACAGATATAAAAAACAAATCTAGTGTTGTTCAGAGGGACAGTGTAAGCAGGATGAATAACAGTCTGAGCGTGAGTTGCTTGTTTAGGTCACTGAAAGACGAACTTCTGTGACCCTCGAAGTTAAAAATATGAGGAAATTTGTTAGAGATTATCTAAACTAATCAGGGAAGTGGGCCAGGTTAATTTCTCTGTCTACAAAGGAAGTGAGACAGCACAGCTTGCCTCCATATAACACAGTGGCCTCATCCATACTACTTGCTTCAGCAACTTGTCCCATGCTATCCCTCAAACCATGGCCAGGCATGTCTGGCAGAGGGCAAGTTCACATATCCTCAAAAATGTGAACTAACCATGACACAGTGTGAGAGCAAATGTGTGACCATCCATGTTCAGTTTTCTCATGCAGACACTGCTGTTAGTTTTGTGTTTACCACTGGTTTGACAATTACTAGTGTTCAGTCCAGGTATTCACAGGATAAGAAGAATGTTATCATATTAGCAAGGGTGCAAATAAAGCCCTGAGGAAGGATAGAATGTGCCTCATAACATTAACATTTTCCTGGAGAGAAGGTAAAGGAGGGACCTGGTTGTAGTCTGTGGACAGAGCTTTGATAGTACTGTCATGAATTCCTCCTCAGTGTAGCAGATAGGCAGGAAGCTCTGATGGCCAGAAGCCGGATCAGAGCAATCTTTGACAAGAAGGAATCTCTCAGTTTCATAGCTCTAGTCTTACAAGTAGTTGTTTTCCTAGTAGACTTTCTGTAGTTTAAGATGGGCTTCATGAAAGTTCTGCAGCTGGTTCTGTGTAGGGGGGGCAGGTTAGATGATCACAACAGATTAATAATCTTTGAAATAATTAATGAGCTTTTGAGATAAGGAAGTTTGGCACCTGGATTCTGTTGTTCTGCCAAACAGGAGGACTGATAGAGCTGTAGGGCTTCACCTTTCATCACTACTTACTACTGGGATGATTTCTGGCACAGAATAGAAAGATTTGGTTAGCTCTTCTGCCTTTTGTGTACGGCTACTAATCATTTTACCATTCTCATATCAATATATGTTGTAGGCACTGTACAATCTATTAATTATAGAAGATCTTTCTATCTTCATTGCATACTATGTTTTGGTAATTTTGCTTTTATTTCTTTATCAGCCCTCACATTTCCTTCCTAAGGGATGGGATGGTTGCCCTTGGTGTGTTGGAACTGTGGCTTATTGAACATCTATTACAGTTTCTGAAGAATTTCCAGTTATCTTTCAAACATGTCTGTTTAAATTATTTATCTCATTTGATGTAGCTACTTAGTGATAGCTGTACATTTAAATCACAAGCTGTTTATGTTACTGGTTTGGACTTCACTGTCTTGACATGTAACTCACGGTATATAATCCCCCGTGCCAGAAAGGCAGTTCTGTGATCAAGCTGTCTTCAGTGAAGTTCTAGTGTACTTTTTACCTTATATCAGATGCCATAATTTTCAAATCAGGAAATGATTACCTGTACTTTTGCATTTGTTTAATGGCAACAGAAGACATCCAGCATGTTTTATTGAGATTGAAGATCTGGGTGATAACGCATTCTTTACTCTGGCACCACAGATTATGGATCTTGTCACCTAGCTAAGTGATTTGGTAGTCTGCAAAACAGATGTCCTGGTTTGAGCCAGGATGAAGCCAATTTTTCTTTTTACTGATTTTTTTTTTTTCTTCAGTAAGCTCTCTTGTAACTAGCAACAGTGTGTTCTGCTAGGCTGATAAGACAGTGGAATGTTTTTCTAACTACTGAGGCTTCAAGGCTGCACCTGCACTCTGCCAGCTCAGACACTATGGGGAGATCTGTGACCCCCCCGTAGGAGGCTGAGTTAGATGGACAGCAAAATTGGCCAAAGATATTCCATTCCATATATCTACGTAAGCTCAGAGGAAGGTCAGAGATCACAGAAGACAACTTCCTTCCTTCTTCTTCTCCCCTTCTCTTCCGTCCATGGCCGGCGTCCAGGGAGGACTCTGTTCATCCATCACCGTCGATCCTCAGGCTTGATCTCTCGTGACCCCCATAACTCTCTGCTTTCTCCAGCAGCAGCTCCGGGATTCCTCGGGACTCTTCCCAGTTCAGGGAAGTGCTGTGGGAGTTGCTGGGGTGGGGGGAGGCGAGAGGCTTTTGCCCATTCCTGAACATATCTGTACATAATTGTATATATTTTCTTGTATGATTCATTAGTGTTTTAATTAAAGCTGTGTAGTTTAGTTTTCAATCCAGCCAAGTCTCTCTCTTTTTCTCTCTCTCCTTCCCTACCTGGGTTGGGGGGAGGGGGGATCGAGAGCATTGTTGTCGGACCTGAGTCAAACTGTGACAACAGACCACCTGCTCACGCGTCTTGAATGTCATCAGTGGTAATATTAATTTATAAGCTTTCAAGATAGTTTTCTTCCTTAGTGCCAGCAGCTCAGAAATTAGTTGTAGGGGATACACCTTTAGCAGGTCTGCACAGAGAGCAGCTTGGTTGCAAAGAGCCTGCTGCGGCTGGGCTGAATGCATGAACTGAATGGGCAGATCTGCCAAGCTTTTTAGCTGTGAGTGATTTCTGAGCTGCACACTTGTCATGAGGTATCTTACATGCCACACAAGTCCGTTTTCCCTGTTCCCCATGCCTACGCAAATCCTATTAGGTCTCTTTAGCATACTTATCGTGCCAGGCTCTGTATCATGGTCACATTGCTTGTAGTTGTGTAACTCTAGTCCCTGTCATTTTATTATGGTGCTAATGGTTATATTTTTCTTCTTCTTGTGTCCTTTGGCCTCATGACTAATTTTGTTCTCAACACCTTGATTTTGGTAAGTGTTATTTGAGTTTTCCTTTTCACTTGCTCCTTTTTTATTAGTTTGCCGCCTTCCTAACTCATACAGTGTGAAGTAAGTTTTTCTGCAGGTGTGGAGACCATTTGGATGACGAGCCCCTTCTCCCTCTGTTCCACAATTTCAAGCCTGCATATTATTTATATCTTAAAAAACCAGGGAACTGTTTGTTGTCTGTTCTCCTCTGGGCATAAGACATCCATCTTTTGTATCCCATCCTGAACTGAAAGGATGTCCCTTTAGGATGGAATAATGAGAATTGCTGGTAATTACTGCTTGCGAGTATAAACAATCATGCCCATGTGCTGAAGGGACCTAACAAATGCCAGCCAATTAAAAGCAATGAGAGGAAGATCATAGTTCCTGGGCTGGTGCAAATGCTGGTAGCCAGTAAACACAACTTTTTGCCTGAAAGAACTGAGCTGACTAACTCTGCTTTTGCTAATGTTGCATGACCTCTTTTGAATGTTTTCAGGTCTTCTAAGTAGACACAGTCCACAGTTTGAGAAATATTGCTGGAGAAATATGAACTTCATGTGAGACTTGCCACTAGTAGGATAAAACAAATCAAAACAGTTGCTCAGTCCTTGTTAAAGAAAAGATATTTCTGAAATGTCTCTGGATCATAAATCATCAACAGACTCTGCAACAGACCCATTTGCCTGTTCACACAAAAAAAAGACAGTAATGCCCCATATATGCTGGTAGAACTCTCTGCTTTCCTGGAAAGGTGTTAAAAATCATCTGCACTGCATTAATGAGGTGCCAGTCTGATTCCTGTTAAAGTGAATGGCAGCTCTTCTCTTAGGTTGAGGTATAGAATCCTAGAATCATAGAACTATTCAGATTGGAAAAGACCCTTGGGATCACCGAGTCCAACCATCATCCCTACTCTACAAAGTCCTACCCTAAACCATATCCACCAAATTTGTGGGTATGTGTATGTGGCAGCTTATAATTTTTGAACCATTAGGATGCCACAGGAGAGTTTATAGGCTAAACTTTCTGCATGGATGGCACATGAAACATAGCAAAAGGCTTTCCTCCAGTCTTGCTGGGGAAAAATAAACTTTGGGCAAACCCTAGGCCGCTGCTGGCACTAGGAGGTTTCGAAGGATGGTGTACGTAACAGAGGAATCCTGCAGGGGAACTGCACGTGACCATTCTCAGCAAAGCTTTTCAGATGAGTCCTGCACCACTGAAATCAATGGGACATTCACAGGACAGGATGGAGCTTTAGTGGTTTGTTGGCTGGAATTCTGCATTGACATTTTCTGGGGCTGCCTGAGGTCAGTGCTGTAACTAAGGATAAACAGCAGCAAACTCCAACTGCCTAAATAGCAAACTTAACTACATTTTACTTCAAAACGTAAGATTTTTCTCAACAAATTTATTCCTTGAACTGTTGCTAGGTGTGGTTTCAAAACAGTTATAATTCTACCGATATAACTTCTCAAATAACAATAAAACATGACTCTTCAAGGAATTAGAAATGTGTTTCAACAATGTCTCCTAACTTTGTTGGTTTGTTATGTTTTGTATGAATACTGTACATAGATATAAGGCAAATACTCTTCTTATATAAAAATACTGTCTCCTATCAGAAAAGCCATTTAATACAAATCATATAAAAATTTTCCCTCACATACTGTCAGATCTTAATGATTTAATTAAGTGTCCGTCATCTACTATGTGCAGGTTTACAAGTCACAGCCTGTATGCATGTGCTTAACAGCAAGTTATTGCACTCAGCTGGTGAAGCTAATTACAATTTAGAATTGCAGGTTATCTGTGGACTATCAGAGTCCTAAATTATGTATTCGCATTAATATAGCTGTGTAAATCTAGAATATTACACTATTAAGATAGACAATAACTATAATATATAGCAAATATAGTGAGTCCATAAAGGGACTTTTAGAAATTAATAATTTACTTTTTTTTTCCTTGACTAACAGAAACAACGTAAATAAAATAGCTTAGCATATTTTATAGAAAAATTGTTAGTCAAATAATTCTGTATTTAGTACTACATGTAGGCTTTTAAAATATTAGCAAAACACAAGGGTTATAATTATATTTCCAGTGCTTTATTTTTATACGTTAGCAGCAAATATTTGCTACCAGAAAGTTTAAATTTTGTCTAATTAATTGATTCATTAATTACTCTTAGGGTTGTGTGTGGGTGTAGGTCTGAGAGCATTTTGGTGCATGTTATTCTATACAGTGATACCAACTGCTATGCTCTTTCTGGATCACAGCTTCATAATTTGAGGTGGTTAAGGAAAACAATGCAAGATAAGATCAGATTGAGGCCTTTCCTACACCCTGAATACCAAAAATTGAGATGGTACTATTTAAAAATAAACTCAGATTTGTCTTGCAGCATGGTAGGCAGCTCCCACATTTCCATGGAGCAGGAAGGGATTAATATTCTCTCCCTGCAGGCAGGAAGGCAAGTTGCCACCCTCCCTTTATACCTGCCAATGCAACCCAGAGAGGAAGGAGGGGAGGATATTTGGATGGGTGAAATACAGAACAGAGAAATCAGGGCCGGAACTGCACTGCTGCGTGGAGGGATAATGGATGATGTCTAGGACAGAAATTACCTAGGGGGATGGCTCCAGGTTATGATCAGACTTGTTAAAAAGAAACATGAAGAGTGGGCTGAGTCTGTTTATTTTTCTGGCAGCAACTGGAGGAGTTTTAACATGATCTTAATTTATCTTTGGGGTTGCTGATTTCAACCATATCTGAATAATTAAGCAGGTGTGCCCACCACTCCTGTGAATAGTTTCAAATCTTTTTTTCTTACACAGTAAATTTATTCCAAAAGAGTTTTTAGAAATCTGGCTCTTCTTACATGTGATTTCCCCAGGGGTGGCAGGGTGTGTGTGTTGTGCGTCCTGCTTTGGATTCTTTGCATACATTTTATGAATGCAAACTGAAATAAATGTTGTTGTTATTATTGCTTGCACAGCCTGGCTGTGAAAAATAATGGCATGCTTAGGACATGTCAGGAAAATTTTTGGTCATTTTGAATGCCATGCTGATTTCTTGAACAATGAAAGGTCCATCAGTGAGCAGACATGCCTCACAGGTGTCATCTGTTGCAATCTCCATAGAGGAGCTCTTCCCCTGTTATGTAGTTCTTTTTCTGTCTTGAGAGGATTTCACAATGAACACTTAATGTGAACAAAAGCAATGCAATCAGGTAAATTTGGCTGCGCCAGGCCTAGGATTACAAGAACATTATGGCATGCTGGGGCCACAGAGCACGTGGAGGTTGAGAAGAAGTGTATGTGTGCAAAGGGGTGCAGCAAAATGTCAGAGATCTGAAGTGACATTTCCAGCCCAATGCCTCAAAAGCCTTCTGAAAGTTCCTTTATTCTGGACTTCTTTCTGGATGCCACAACATTTCACCTTCTCCCCTTGACAGCTGCAGCCCTGGCACTTTATTCCTCCCCAGTGCTGCAGAAGTGGGAAAGCACAGCTCCTCCCTTGACAACTAATCTGGAGCCAGCAGCTCAGGAGGATAGATTTTGGGCACCTTTTCCATTCTGCTGTTTTACTCCTACATTTCTGATAGCTTAGTATTGATATAACTCAAAACTTCTTGCCACCAGCCCTGTGCTTCCATGCATGATTTTCCCAACAGCATTTGACTGTGGCCATGAATTTTCTCTTGGTAATGAAAAGCGGGAGTGGGATCCTTTAAAACAGATTGCCTTTTTTTTTTTTTTTGCCTTGAAAATGCTTAACACAGGTTTACAGTATGTTTTTAATAGCTTGTCAACTGCTTGTAATCTGTTGCATTCTTCTGAGGTTGGCTTCATATTTTATCATCTCTGTCTTGAGTTCCTTGTGGTTTTTGCTACTCTCTGGGGACAGCAGCATCCTAGTGCCACAGAGAGATACTTTGAACAAAGACAGTATGACAGCCTGCAAGCCCCAAGTTAGGCAGCTGAATGACTATTCTGTATCATAATGGCCAATGAAGTCCCTTTGATTTAATGGCTATTGTGAGTACTTAAGAGTATCTCTTCTGGGATGTACCCCTTGTCTGGGACTCTTCAACTTAATTTTTTACTTTTTAGAGACAAATACTGAGTACATACTGCATCCAGCAGAGCAATGTGAATACAACTGAAAGAAGTATTCAGTAACAAAACACATTCTGCAGTAAATCCTGTGGGAAATCATATTAGGCAACTTGCTGTAAGTAGATTTGACCTACTTGTAGAGGTGCTTCAACTCGGCTGCTGCTTTTTCTACTTACTGAACTTCTTTTTCAGATTTTTGTTCTGTGGCCACTCACAACTATGCCCAGGGGGTGTTTGCACAAATAATGCTTTAGACATGTAAATCTATTAACACCCACCCATGGGTGGTAACTGAGCACCACAGCCTGACACTGAGGGATGATCTAATCCCAGGAGATAACTTTGGCTTGAAGGAAAGCAGGGAGGGAAGGGTGGCTCCTCCAGTGGGTGAGACACACTCTGTGGCCCTTAATTTAGGATTTGCTCATCCAGCAAAGAACTGGGAGAAGTGTGGGCCTTTTGATAACCCTGTCTGGTTTGTGAAACACCTCCTGTACCATGCCTGCCTGAAGTCATAGCATGCACTGAATACAACTCCTCAGTCTGACATTGCTCTCCCTGGATTTCCAGAGATCTCTTCCTTTTACATTAATTCATTTGGGTTTATGGATGGGCCAGCTTAGAAGCTGAAATTTTATCTTTCCCAAAGATTACGTTTTTCCTTATGCTCAGCTGATTTTTTCACTGCTAGTCAGGAATGGCCACCTGAAGGGGGAACTGGTAATTTGCTCCAGCAGGCACCTGTGCCACTGTAGGAATTGGCCTCAGCATCCCCAGTTACTGCCAGCTGTGGCAAGGCAGTGTCTGTGGAAGGCAAACTTTGCCAAGAGGTGACCAAGCACGTTGTATGTGCAAGTTGGGAATACCTCCATGGAAGTTAAAGATCTCAGGCCTCTGTTGAGTTGCATCACCCTCTCCACCCCCCATCCAGATCAGCATCCAAACTGCTAGAGGAGAACCACTGTTTCTTTTCCAGTTTCTTGTTTTCAGATATGACTACTAGTAATATATAAATGTGGAAGAATTTGGAAGAAAGGACTCACAAGAAAACCAGCCTCTTAGAAGTTCTTCCTCATCTCCATCAGTGATGGGTTGTTTTATTACACTGTACAACCTTCCAGTCTCTTAAGACTACTCTTCTGTAATGCAATTCTGTAACCTCACTGTTCAAGACAGGTTTCAGTCCTTTTAGAAATCCTACCAGACTTTTACCTTCATTGAGCATCACAACTGAAGTTGCACTGCAGTGAGTAAATGAATACCACTGCCTGTTTGTTTATTTGTTTGTTTATGAATTAATGCTGTGGTATCATTTGTGATACCTCCTAGGAAATTGCAGAGCTCTGGGAACTTGGCCATAGGTACAGTGAGTTTTACTTCCCTACCCATTTCCCCCTTTTCCTGGTTTTTCCTTCATGGGCATTTCCTTTTGGGTTTATCCTCTGAATGGCAGGCACAGGCGCTGGGCAGGAATTTGGCTGCAGGGATTTGGGAGGGGATGGCTTGGGTGCAGCCTTTCCCTCCCTCCAGGGCTGCTGGCTGCTGTGGGCCCTCCCTCCAGTGCCAATCCCAACCTGCCAGCTGGGGTTTGGCAGGGAGAGGCCTCTGCTACACCCTGTTCCTGGTGGGTACGCTCTCCCTCAGGGCAGGTGGTGCCCCTGGCTGTGCTAACCAACCATTCCTGGCAACACCAGCCTGCCTCCCTTTGCAGTAATGCTGGGAGGAAAAGGGCTCCCTGGTTTATTTGTGTCCTCTGTAGAAACTGTGGCACTAAACCAGACCTCATTTACATGTAACTATTTGCACTTGTCCCTTTAAATTGTCAAGGCACACAACTGTCTATAAAATGGCTCAACAGGTACCTCTAGTCTAACATTAGCATTGCCTGGGTTCCTCATCTGTTTGTTGATGGGCTACTACAAACAAGCACAACTTTCCCTATAATGGCACCAGGTATAGGCACATCTGAGTGCTCCTGGGGATGCCCTCTTTTCCTAGCAGACATGCTGTGTAGGCAGAGACTCAGGTTTTTTGCACCAGCCCAGGGTTTCTAGCCAGTGGGCAGCCCTGCTGAGTGACTGTGTGATAGATCCTTGCCTGAGCCTCCATATATCAGGAAATCCACAGTGTTTCTGTGGTGTGTGTACCGATTATCTTCCCAGTACGTGCACAGCCAGCCTGAAAGTCCTGGGTATTTCAGACAGTGTTCTGCTTGTGTGAATCAATAGTACACTGAAGTCTGAAATGTCCAGGAGAGTGGATTTGCCATGCTTGCCCTCATTATTCATCTGAGTCAAGCATGCATGCTAAGGAAAACATGTTCCTGAGCACTCAGATTTACTGAACATCCACAATATTTTGTGCTGAGTATGTGCAGTCAGTCTGGACACTTCCTGAAATGTTGAGTTTGTAACACGTGGTCTATAGAGCTCATTTACACATATTTCTATCTGGGAAATCCCAGAGAAAGTGTTATGGCAGCCTGACTGTTAAATTAATTTAGTTTTTTTATCCTTGAGGGCATTTAAACTTGCCAGCAGTCACGGTTTTATCCCCTGAAAAAAAATTCAGGAGTTATGCTTGGCTAACCCTAAATATTTGGCAATTTAATATTTGGACCCTCTTCTGACCTGTCTTCAGAGCAACTGATACGAGCCTGTTCTCAGGACTCAGGAAAGGCATCAAACACCCAGAGGTTTAAATGCTCTTCTGGTTCTGTTTCTCACTCACTTTGCATCTACCTCCTACTCCCTTTTTTTCTTGAATTTGCAGGCCATCTGCCAGTCTAGCAGTGGTCAGATTTAGGTGGGATGCTGCTAGAAGTGGACATTTGGTCCTGCCCTAAACAGGCAGTGACTTGTGAGGCCAAGCTTGGGTGGTGACTTCAGACTTTGTGCTGTCACCATGATCAACAACATAGGGAAGTTCACTGCCTCATCATGCATGTGGGCCTGAGGAAACTGGACTGTTTCCAGTGTTAAATATAACATGGGTGAATTCAAGGGTGTGCATCTTGTCATGCAACACAGACAGTGAATCAGATCATGTAGTGGTGGGAGAAAAAGCCCCTGTGGGTGCCCTTGAGAAGCAGCTCCCGAGGGACCTGCATGCGGGTGCAGTGCTGGGCTGGGCTGCAGCATGTGAGGAAATTAGGTTGCCTAAGGGCAAAGTGGGCAGTCCTGGGTCTTCTTAGGTGTGTTGCGCCGGGCAGAATGCTATGTCTGCATGTCTGTGCACATGTATGTGGGTGTACATGGGCTGCAGTGGTTTGGCAGAGGCTGTGTGTGTGCGTGACTGGGCAGGGGTCAGCCCTTGGTGAGTACAGGAGCTGTGCAGTGAGAAACTCCCACGTGTATTGTGGGAGATCCCTGAGGAAAGTGGGATTTCTCCTTGATACAGGAGATGGGGGTTCCTGCTTGAGAGCCCCATGGAGAAGCACCTCAGCATCAGTGCAGGAAGGAAGGGGAGGTCGTGGTCAGAGGGGATGTGGCACATCCTCCCACCTGTCAAGTGGAAATGGGAGCTCAGCCTTCATTTGCACTGTGTGTTTAGAGTTCAGGCTTTGCAGGCAGGCACTGTCCCTTCTTGTTTGTACAGTCCTTGGCCCAGTAAATCCTGATCTTTGCCAGGGCACCCAGGCACCTCTGCAGTACTAATGAGCTGTAAGAGGCCCTGTGATATTAACTCTTTCCACGCTCTCTACAGAAACCCTCAGTCTGTAAAGAACAAGATGAGCAGGAGAGTAATTCTGTTCAGATATGGAGGAAGAGATGTGAGTGTCCCCTGCTTAGCCACTGCACATGGTAAACAGCGGCAGAAATGAGTTTCCCAGAGGCAGCTGAATGAGGTTTGACCAATGACTAAAGCACAATATGGAGATATTTGTAGGACAAGAGGGGCATCTGCAAATTGTTTTCTAAGTGCCTGTGTAATAGGAAAAGTTTTTGAAACACTAGAGCATTTATATCTGGAAGTGTAAGAAGGGCTGGAAATTTGGCTGATGAGTGAAAGTGGAAGTAAGGAGGTTTAGGAGCCTGGTCACCCTGACACAGTCAGGGCAGCATTTCCTCTGAGTCATGCTTCTATAAAAACTGGTTGGTTTTGTACCTCTAAGATACCAGGTCAATTACATTCATGATATACTCGAAGGGAGCATGAACTCTTGGCAGAAGGAACTCCAAGCCCTTACTTGCAGTGGCCTTCAAGGGCAAGTAATTACACTTTGCTCAGTTTGTGTGTCAATATTTCACAGAATTAATGAGATAAATCTACCGAGTTTTTAAGTACTCTGCCCTTTAAGATTAGCTCAGGGGAGGACTGATTGCCTCTCCTCCCAGAAGTTCAAATTCCCCAATACTATCAGAGGGTCTTTATTTCTCTTCCAGCACAGCTGAAGTGGTATGAATTCAGTGAATTACAATAAGTTAGACACTCCCTGTAGCTATTTTCAATCACTTTTCAGTTTAGATCAAGTTGCCCTTTCCTTTGAAATGAAAGTAATCCATTTTTATGTGTTTGTTGCACTCTCTGGGTTACTAACGTAAGAAAATCAATATCAGGGCAGTCAGCCATTTCAGTGGTGTGCTTATTATGGCTAATGCACTATATTCTCTCATTGAGGGAGTTTGGAGGTGTGGATTCTTGAGATGTTGTTGATAGAGGGCTCTTGAGATTTTGTTGATAGAGGGCTCTTGAGATAAAAGGTGGAAAGCAAAGGAGCACAAAAGAGGGAAAATAAGCCAGTTAAATTCAGGTGCTGGCATTATTTGACATTTTTTCTAGAAGTAATTCTTTGATCTAGCAAAGCATTTGGGCACTGCTGATTGCATTTATTCTATTCTGTTCTTCATACATACACCCATCCATCCATCCATCCATCCATCCACCCATCTTAAATTTTATTTTGAATCAATGTGCACATCCTTTTCAATCTGCTGTCAGGTTTAAGATGTGCTCATTAAAAAACCTCAGAATTCCCTTATCATTCTGTGAAAGACACCTGATAGCTTCAATCCACTGGAACACCATTCCCCATTCCCACATCTCAGAGGAAGCTTTTGGGATGCTTTGTTGTCCTCGTCTTTAGCAATTTATTAGGCAACAGGCTTACTGGCTTTTCATCTAGATGCCAACTGTTCCCTATTTGGCCCTTTCTCCTTTTGATCTCACACTCTGGGCATGGGACTTTGTTACTCTCTGTTACTTGTGATTAACTGAGGGGTGGTGGCACATGCGTCTTGTGCATCCTGCCTTGGATTCTGTGCATACATTTTATGAATGTGAACTGAAATTATTTTTTAATAGGAGACAGGAGACAGAGAGTCCCTGAACATCACCCTAGACATGGGATCAGTCCCAGGTTGACCCAGAGAGCTGCCCACTTGTCTCCTTTTTTTTGAAAGAAAATCTGTTTGCGTTTCTCTACAGCATCTGCTCCCCAACAGTGATAACATTTTAGGGTGCTATGGAGTGACACACAACATTGACCATTCCAGCTAGCTTTGCTGCAGAATTGTAAGAGAAAAAAAAACCAAAAACAACAACCAGAGAAAAAAACCCTACACCTGAATTCAGAGTTCTTTGGGTGGAGAAGCAGCCTGGAATTCAAGATTCTTGTAAAAGCAATAAAGATGTCACCCTGCATTGCAGTGGTCCTTGTTTACATCCCTGCCATTAATCAGCTCTGTCTTTTCCTTATTCCTATTCATACACATATTGCTCAAGCCGATGGTTTACTCTTGTTACCTGGTGCTCTTTGAATGGGAGGTAGGGTTCAGTTTTTAGCTGAAGACACCAGATCTAATTTCTACCTCTTTTTCTCTTCACATCCTTTAATAGTCCTTGGTGGTTGCCATTCCTTTATCTTTTTTCTTCCTGCTTTCCTTGTCTCCTGAGGTATTTAGTTCCTTTTTCTGCAGCTAAGTGTATGTATCAAGGTTCTTGGATTTAGATACTTCAGGTAAATCACTTAATATAGACATATGAAGAAGTATTTTCAGAGGTACATTTGTGTTCAACTGAGGGAAGAAACTTTTTAGAGTCAGCTTTTTACATTTTAATAGATCACTCCTACTTTCTGTAAAACACATCTAGTCTCTTCCTCATGGGCTTACAACAAGAAAGGAGGTGGATGTGATGTAGAAAGAGAGAAGAGAGTAATAAAGGATAGCTCATTCTTTTTATTATTTTTTTCCTCTCAAAAACAGTCAAAATATGCAAATATGAGAAGTTTAATTAAGGTTTGATCAGCGTAAATAGGTGTATATATGCTGCAGCTCCTGGCTTTTATCTGAACTTTTCTCAAATGAAGGACCTTCCAGCATCTGGCAGTTGAATCAGATATCCTTGACAAGAGGCAGATGAGGACACTTTTCCAGTAATGCAGCTGGATACTTGGATAATATTTCTTATCACTGGTCAGGAGTATGTCAGATTTTACTCTAAGAACCAGCACCTGGGCACAGAAATAAACAGTGATTTCTGGTACTTGGACCAGGTGATGACCTGCAGTCTTATCCTTCACTGGCTCTGCTCTACTTTTCAGTGTTACTGCCTCTGGGACACTGGTTGCTTGGACCACCAGGTCCTTAGTATAAAATGGCAGCCCAACCTAAATGCCTCCAGCCTTTCCTGGTTGAGAGTGTTGGGTGCCACCAGGGAGTGCCACAGACCAAAGTGGGCTGCATGAGCTCCCTGGAAGAGCAGGTAGGAGACATGGAGGTGACTGTGCCAAGCCAATGGTGCCCCTCACCCTTCTATAGGGGTGTGCATGCTTGGCCTTGTGCTGCCAGCTAAAGCAAGGTGAGGTACTTAGCCAGCGCCAGCAGGCCTCTGAATGCCTCAGCCCTGTGCCTGAATGTCTGCTTACGTCCGTATCATGAGGTTATTTACAAGGTTGAACTTGAGTGTAGGTCTAGGTTTGTGCTGCACATGTCAAATAAACGTAGTGCTAGAGCACAGAGTCATAGTGAGCACCAAACTCTCCCCTCCAGAAATCATGCTAAGGAGGCAGCAGAGTCCTTTATTCTGATATGCTTGTTCCCTACAGCTACAAGAGCCATGAGATGAGGTAGGGTCAAGAGAAGACTAAGTCAGGAGAAGGTAGAAGATGGTACAGGAATTAGTTGTCAACTACCATTAGGTATGAAGTGATGGGACATGATGCGTATGATGTAGTTGCTGGTGATGTACTTCTCTGATGGAAGAGCAGAACCTCCTGAAGGGTTTTGAAGAAAGAAAACAGTAATTGCCATGACCTACCCATAGCAGGGGTTTCTTCCAGGAGTAAAAGGTGAAATGGAAAGGCAAAGGCTGGCTCTCTTCAACCCGTGACATATTCAGAGGCCAAAACTATTGCTGTTCAAGGCACTCGGCAAAGATCAAATTCGTACAGTGGTAACTTTCTTCTGTTTTGTGCAGATTCTTCTGTTTTCAGTTTCTGTCTGGGATTAAAGCCCAGGTTTGTACTGATATATTACAAAATAAAAAATAAACAAATTTCACACAGTCACTCCTGTAAGTTTATTTCTTCTTTCTGGAGGCTGGAAACTGGATGTGAATTCCAGGGAAAGGGTTAACTGTATCAGGAGATTGTCAGCCATTGATCTGACTTTAAAACAAGGTGCTAGAGGGCATATCTTACTTGACATGTTGCATTGTTAATTTACAGTTTGGGTGTGGAGGGACCTGCCTTCCCTTCTTTGTAATCTATGCAGGTGTGCACAGGACTTCAAAGCCAATTGCAGTGGAGCTTATGTCTGTGAGAAAGCCCTGGCAGAACAAAAATGTGCTGGGAGATGTGAACCTCAGTTCCCTCATGCAACTGCCTACAAGTCAGTTTCTGAATGTGGATTTCTGCTGGATATTGTTTATGCAGAGGGATTTTATCCCTTCTCTGTAGGCCACAGGTTCTGCAGGTTTTAGGTCATATGCTACAGTGAGCTTTTAAAATTATTTTTTAAAATACATTTGAAATCACATAAACTCACTAGTCACTGGTTCTATTTCTTTTCTCTGCTTCCAGATCACTCACTAAATACTCTGGATTTCTACCAATGTTTTAATTAGCAATATTTTGTGGCATCTCAGACTTTTCACACTGATAATTCACTATTGATTATTTGTCATGGGCAGCTAGAAGTTATTCTACTGGTCTGGACTGGTTGGCTAAAGCTCTTTAAACCTACAATAATTCAAATACACAGAAACAGCCTGTAGTGGGTGGTGAAGCACAAATGCTTGTGCTCTTCCAAACCCTGTGTGCAGTTGGTATTTGTAGGAAGGGGGCCTCAGTTTTGCCCACATAGGCTTTTACACATAGGTATTGAACCATTAACATCTTACAGCTGAGCAGAGCAGAGCAAAAAAAAAAGAAAGCTGGAAGGAAGAGACTTCAGCTCTGTATTCAGAATTGCTAAGCTTCCCATCTTTGACATTGTTATAGAAAAGTTATAAGGAAAACTGGACCTCACAAATTTTGCTGATTTATTTAATGGCTCCAGAACTTCATTGTTGTTTATTATTGCGATCACAATTCTGGGAAGAATAAAAGTGATTGGTTCCTTATGGCTCTGCTTCATTTGGTGGTTTCTTTTATAGCTTTCTCTGTCCATTTCTGTTTTCACTTATCAATATTTTTGGACCTCTCCAAATGAAGTTCAGTGTTGCTATACAGAAGAGGGTACTACAGCTGCAGTTGTGCAGCAGAGAACATCACTGTCTGTCAGCATTTGCACGTTGTTGATGTTTGGCTTTGGGCTGATGCAGAACGAGACTTGCACCTTTCGAAGGATTTTAGGGAAATGCACAAGAGTAGCAGTCTCTGATGGCCAGGCAGGCTGATGCACTCTCATTCTCTGTGGATGACCAGTGAGGCACAGGGCCTCACTGAAAATGGCCTGTGAAATGCTCACTGGCTCCAGGTGTTGCTAATGCCTGACTGCAGACATAGCTGGGCACTGGCAGAAACTGCCAGTATTTTTAATTAAAATGTTTGTAGCTATAACAGTAAAACTGTGAGCTTGTAAAACAATTGTTTTACAGAATTTTGTATTTACATCCTCTTTCTGCAATTCTCCTGATTTCCTAACCACTGACTAATGGAATACAGAATACCCTGGGAATTTTTGCTTTGCTTGCTTTGCAGAGGTCTTGAAGCCCTTGTAAGAAGCTATGCTAGTGTTCACAGTGCTCTTTTGGGGCAGAAGAGGTCCAAACTGAACTTCTGACTTTACCACATCTGAATATGTGGCCTTTTCTTGCCCAGAGAAGGAACTAAAGCCCATGATACATGTATCTTGGGTGAATATTCCATGTACCAAGCTATCAAGTCTTTCCCATAGGAGCAGTTCCATTTTGAATTAAATACTCATTAGGCCAGAAAGAGAGGGGAGTTGATCTTTCACCAACATTCAACAATAAAAAGTCCCTGAAGCCTCTGCTGTTAGTATTCACCCCATTTCTCATGAACGACGACTGATGAACAGATTCCTAGATCTACCTGGTATGCTCATTCTTGTAAAATGGGTATCTTTGAATCTTCAGAGAGTTTACAGGCTTTGTATCATGCTAAATAGATCTAAGAATGTGAGCTCTGTGAGTGGTAAATTAAATCACTGACCAACTTGTGGAATTTATGGAAGCCTTGAAGGTGGTCATGAGCAGAGTTTTAAGTGGAAATTCTGCATGGAAAACAGAGCCTATGCAGCTGAAATTACAAGATTTGAGGATGCAGATGATACCACTGAACTGGTCTGGGACCAGAAAAGACTGCCTAGAAAGACGGGTAAAATAAAAATAAACTGTGGATTAGGCTGCTTGCCTTGGTCTTTTGAGGGATTTCAGTTTATCACAAAACCCCACATTAAACAGTGCAGATGCCCTGGGTGACAGAGATGACAGTGGGTGGCCAAGGATGGGTGTGCACAGCCTGCCTGGGAGGGTGCCCAGGCTGCAGTTGTGCATGTTCTTGTCTGTTACTTGCTGCTGAAGGTGTCAGATGAATACAAGTTGTCTCTTTTTAAAGGAGCAGTCAGGTGCAGACAATTGTGAGACCTTTACAAAGGAAATACCTGCAAGTCCCTGATTTGTATTTTTTTTAAGCTTCATAAAAATTAATCTAGAAGAAAAAATAAAAAGATGAGAAGGGCAACTGAGATGAAGACATAGAAGGAAATAAATGTGGAGAGAGAAACCAAGAGAGAGAACAACAAAAAAGAAATTAATTTAACTAACTACAGCAGGCCATTTACTCCCTGAATGTTACCCATTTATGCCAGAGCTGTAAAGCTAATAGCTTTTTCTGTTGAAACAGGCTGCGTATTCTCCTGTGCAATGGTTGCTAACTGGCTTCTAAATATGAGGACTAGGCAGAATATCAAGCTACAGTTAAAAATAAAATAAAGTTAAGCTTGTCAATTACAACACTGAGAATCCCTGTGGCAAGCAGTAACATGAACATTTTTTTCTTATATCTGCAGTTCAGATGAAGAAAAAGTATGTGCCTTTTATGCCACACTCAGAGATGGCCAGGAGATTAAGTGTCCTAGCTGAGGCAGCAGAGAGCTGGCAGAGACCAGGAAGAGAAATAGTAAAGCCTGTGAGGAAAGGTAACAAGGAAACTTGTGGAGTGAGATAAACAAGAATCCCTTTTTGAATGGGATCCTGGACCCAAGAGAGAGGCAGTGTGCTGAGACATGGACATGGCAGCAGAAGCTTTCCATGCCTGTGAACACAGCTACTTATACGTGCACCTGGGAATGCTGAATTATTTATTTAGGAAGGGAATTTCAGCAGG
>NW_009970716.1:3844090-3866942 GCF_000747805.2 Chaetura pelagica
AGCAGGAAAGTTGAGTGGGGATACAGATGCAGATGTGTAGTCAATGTGAGAGAGTACAGGGGATGGACTACAGAGGGTGGTGGATTGGTCCTAGAGGATCTGCCCTTTAGCTCATTTCTACCCTCGGCCCAGCAGTGTGAGGGGCCCCGCTGGTCTCAGCAGCCCCAAGGACACTGAGCACATGTGCCCACGGTTGATCAGGATGTGTCAGAGGATAAGCATCTTCCACTGGGTACATTAATGGTTCCTTCACTCAGCAACACACAGGGAGTGAAAGACCATTTCCCAGCAGAGAAGTCCCTGTCTTTCTTTGCAATTCCTCAGGGTGAACTGCACTTTGGGGTTTCCTGCCTGCTTGCTGCCCTCTCCCGACAGCCTCTCCTGGCTCTACCTGTCTAGGCCACTGCTGGGAAACCCTTCAGCTAGGATCAACCTGGGCACAGCTCATCTTTAAAGATAATATACAGATGTTGTTCATGCCCCATGAGATTTTCTGAAAGGTTTTGCAGACAAAAATCAGCAGTGGATGATACCAATATGTGGAGTAATATTAAAGTTATAGACATAGTTTCCCACTGGGAAGCTTAGAAGATTATATGCTTATAGAACATTTAACAAGACACTGTCCTCTCTGCTGTGACTAGCCTACCTGTGGAATGCATTTTCACAAGGTGCAGAGCTACATTAGATGGGGAACTTATTTTAGTACTCGGTTTCCTTTGTGTGACCTCTTTGACCATTTGGGAATGGGCCACGTGTGAAGATAGGAAATGCAAAATGAAGTGTATTAGCAGAGCAGCCAAATTTGAGACCTCTCACCTCCAGGCTTCCCTTGTGGCTGTGGGTAATGCAGGACAATGGACAATTGCAGAAACTGTCTTGATTCTGAGCTAGGGAGACTTGTTTTTCTCTGTTTTTACTGGAATTCAAATAACCTGCAAAAATGGCGTGGTCAAACTGAAGCACTTTCAGAGGGCACGCAGCTGCCTCGACCATCATTGCCTCACCACAGCCCTGGTCCCCACAGTCCCATTGAGCTTAATCTAATTCTCAGTCTTATTTAATAATAACCCCTGATTTATTGTATTTGATTCCCACAGGCCTGGTATCTTCACTGGCTTGCACTCTGCAAGGTCCTCCCAGCATGCTGGTGATTTTCACCCAGCTGTGGCTGGCAGCAGCTTATGGAGCTGGAAGCATTCATCTGGTGCTTAGTTATTGGCTCTGCCTTCTAATTCCATTCTGTGAACTGGTCCCTGACTTGGAGTCAGGTGGCAGCCTAGTACAAATGGAAATGAAAAATAAGTGATTTCTCTTAAGGAAATTCTTCCTTCCAATGTAACAGACAGGCTTCTTAACTCCCTCTGCATCCAACGCTTGATAATTTAAGTGCCAGCTCTTGGGAAATATTTTTTTAAAGGTTTCTTACTTCTATTCTCTAGATTTCCTTCAGTGCCTTTTCTGGTTATCTTTGAGCTCTGTGTTGCTACTAACTGTGAAGTCATGGTTACTTCAAAATGTGACTTTTTTTGGCTTCAAAAGAGTTTTTTCTTATGGAATTCTGCAACCTGAAGACAGCAACATGCAATATCAGCAATGAAAAATTCACATCAGAACAGCGACTCATAAAACTTACTCAAATGCAATTAAAAATAAAAGCAATGCCAAGTGGTAATTTTTGAAATGCAGCAATAGAAAAGCATACATATTTTTATCATCCCAATGCTTCATTAAGACAAAAAAAAATCTGCATGATACCTAAGCCTGATTTTATTCTGTTGTTACCTGATCAGGACCTGCTGTTCTCTGCAATACTTTGATTAATAATATTTGATGCTTTCCAGGCAAACATGTTTCATACCATGCAGTGGTCTGGTCTCCAGGGAGGTGGAAATCCCAGACATACAAATGTGCCATAGAGCAGTGCTGAGTGTCTGCTTGACAGGGGAATCCTTGAGTGGTAAATTCTGTGTCAGGGACTTCTTGTTTGTTTAAATTTTACTAAATTTAAAGAAGAAAGGAAAGGAAAGGAGAGGAAAGGAAAGGAAAGGAGAGGAAAGGAAAGGAAAGGAGAGGAAAGGAAAGGAAAGGAGAGGAAAGGAAAGGAAAGGAGAGGAAAGGAAAGGAAAGGAGAGGAAAGGAAAGGAAAGGAGAGGAAAGGAAAGGAAAGGAGAGGAAAGGAAAGGAAAGGAGAGGAAAGGAAAGGAAAGGAGAGGAAAGGAAAGGAAAGGAGAGGAAAGGAAAGGAAAGGAGAGGAAAGGAAAGGAAAGGAGAGGAAAGGAAAGGAAAGGAGAGGAAAGGAAAGGAAAGGAGAGGAAAGGAAAGGAAAGGAGAGGAAAGGAAAGGAAAGGAGAGGAAAGGAAAGGAAAGGAGAGGAAAGGAAAGGAAAGGAGAGGAAAGGAAAGGAAAGGAGAGGAAAGGAAAGGAAAGGAGAGGAAAGGAAAGGAAAGGAGAGGAAAGGAAAGGAAAGGAGAGGAAAGGAAAGGAAAGGAGAGGAAAGGAAAGGAAAGGGAAAGGGAAAGGAAAAGGACAGATCCTCTTACCCTCTCTCCTCCCCAATTTTTTAATAGGAAAACAAAATTTTAGTTAAAAAAGCATTAAGGAAAAGCAAGAGGAGGAAAAAATGTAGCTAGGATATATGTAGCAGTGCCTAATGCATCACTACATTAGCAATACACTCCCCTGACTGCAGAGCCATGGCTTCTTTACCTGCAAGGACAAACCCATCAGCTGGGTTACTGAAGTAACAGGCAGGGAGGCAGGAAACAGGCTCAAGATGCTTTCTTACAATGTCTGTTTCCAGAGCTACTGCAGTCACCACAGAGTGAGGATGATTAATTGAGCCTAGCGCTTGCAGCTTGTCCGGCCGGCAGCAAGGCTTTGGCAGTCTCATGGGCAGCATCCCAGGGTCCCAAAAAGCTATTCAAGGGGAAAAAAAAAAGACTTTGCCCTTCTGCGCCTGGAATCCGGATGTCTGGCAGAGGGGGCAGGGGCGGAAGGGAGTTGCAGAGCTGCATTGTCTTCTGCTGCTCGCTTTGCTGACACACCCTGATATCCTTTCTGCTGTGCAGACCCCTTTCAGGTCTTGGCACCTTTGGCTGTAGGAAGGGCTGGATGCTTTCCCACATAGTGCCCCGCCATCCCTCTCTCTACTTTTGCAACCCAAGAAATCTCATATTTACAGCATTTTCTAAAACATACAGGCTTGATATTAACCTTGATTTTGAGGGTCTCCCTGGTTTAGACTTTTTCCTAACTTGCTCTACTTGGGCACTCTTGGGCTGCTGCTGGAAGTGGGTGTCCCACTGCTGACAAGTGCAGGCTTCCTGCTGCTGCACTCTCCAGGCAGACAGGCTGAATCCCCCGTGCTCAGCACAAGATGAGCATTTTTTTATCCCACCTCATGTCCTCTCCCCCTGTTCACTTGTGTCTCATACATTTGGATTACAGTGACACCCCCATCATCCCACCCAGCCATCTGCTGGGACTGCTGGAGCCATTTGGGATCTTGGGTCTGGTCAAGATGGAAGTAGTTCTGCTCAGAGCAGTGATGGGAGCACAGGTAAATATAACACTTGCTCTTGAATGCATCCAGTCACTGAAATGGGTCTCTTTGCTCCCTTGTTTTCTAAGTTGCTGGTTTTCCTTTTGGTTCTCCCTATTACAGCATTACTCTGCAATTTTCACGTCTCTTCAGATCCTCACATATGTTTTTGGCTATTCGTATGAGCTGTCTTAACCTGCAGTTTTAAAGTCTCTGTGTGGTAACAGCAGTAAGTAAATGTAATTTTTTTCAGTGTGTGATCTCTAGTGCCATAAGGATATTTCTGTATGGAGCAGTTTCAATGCCAACTACCTTTAACAGTCATTATTTATAGAAGTCCTTCTATGAGACACTCTGTTTTACTTCTGCTTTTTACATTCCCTTTCATATTTTTTTTAATGAGTTTTCAGGACACTCTTTTCCAGCAAACCAAACAGATATGGTACATAAATGAAAGGTGACCTTTAGTCACAAGGAAAGAGTTCTCATGAATTACAGGAAGTAATAGCCTATATGGGAAAAGCATCTTCTGCTCTTTATTTTTTATGTACAGCATTTCCCCCAACTCCATGACCGTAAAACAGAACCTTAAGTACCAGGCAGAAGCAGACTCCTGAGTATTTAATATTATTCAGCTTTACCCAGTTGCCTGCCTTTGTTCTTAGACAAAAGGCTGCAGTCTATTAAATTTGTCTGCTCAATTTGAAATGAAGGCCATATTAACTAGACTTCATTGAGCATTTCTATAGATAAAAAATGCTTTGGTGGTTATTGGAATGCCTGCTGCAGCCATCTACTGCTATTTGGTGTTAAGTAAATGCCTCTTTAACCGGGCTATAAAACAGAATATGATTGACAGAGTAGCATTTCTCTTTTTTACTTCCTCTCTGGAAGTGTTAAAAAGACAGGTTGGATGGGGCTTTGAGCAATATGGTTTAGTGGAAAGTGTCCCTGGGTTGGAAGTAGATGAAATCAAGGTCCCTTCCAACCCAAACCATTCTATGATCCTATGATTACGCACCTGTGTTTCCATTATTTCACCTATACACCATGTTTTTCTAAAAGCCTTAATATCCAGACTTCACCTTCCAAGATGTATCTCCCAGGCCTGCTGTTCTTCCTCACCATGTCCAATACCTTCCTGATTTCCTTTGCCAACACACTCCCCCCTCCCAGTAACCTGTCTCTTCCCTGATTACCACTCTGCATTAGAGACATTTGTTTTCTTCCAGTTGCGCTATTTTTCTTCATCCTGTGATTGTTGCCTCCAGTGTCTAGCTAAACCAGCCCAGCTCCACCTGCCAACACTTTATGCCAAGCATATCCTCTCTGTTCAAATCAAGTGGCAGAAGTGCTTTTCCCCCTTCCCAGGCCAGCAGGAAGGGGCTTTCATCTATTCCTCCCTGTGAGCACTGGATAGCAGAAATTGGCTGCTTAGTGTCTCTCATGCCCTGCTGCTGGCACGATGTGTTTCATCTCCTTTTCTACCCTCTTAAGAGCCAAATAATGCTTGGGGAACCCTTATATTTCCCTTTACCCTTTTTCCCATATCTGTGTTGTCATGGGTAAAGCTTGTTGACTTCTGGGAAACCAGTATTTGTGGGTCCATTAAACTTCTTTTCTGACCATTCTCCCAGTTGTTATTCATGATGTGAGTAGAGAGAGAGACAGAAGAACAGGCTTCACAGCAGGGGATACTCGCCATAGAGTCACATGAGCTGCTTGTTTATCAGAAGGATGCACTGTTTATTGAAATGCTAGGATGTTTGATCCTTGGTAAGATGATGTGCTTTCTACTGAGAATGAACATTTCTGACAAGAATCAAACTCACAAAAACCCTTGAAGACCAAAAATGGAATAGTGAAAAACGAGGAATAAATAATATGCTTCAAGTATGTAATTTGAATGCATGCTTTTACTCTCCTACCAACATATACTTAAATGTAAGCAACAGCAAGGATAAAAGCAGTGAGCCATATTTGTGAAAATACTGCAGGCAGCAACTCTGACACCTTCCAGAGTCATTGTAGCATTATAATGTGTTGTAACATTTAAAAAATGTTTCTTCCTTGACTCCTCTCAAGTGGCATCCTGACCCACATATATCTGTAAGCTGGTCAGGTCCATGAGAAAGATACATGCCACTGGTCATTGATTTAAGTAAGTTTTCTTCATTTTTGGTGTCTACTTTCCTGATGTACTAACGTGGGGCAACTGAGACACAGCAGTACTTGGTCTTGGTATATCAGATTTTCTAAAATATTTTCAAATAATCTTCACAATGTATACACATAATAACCACACTTTCCTGGGCTCGTGTTTCATGGCTGCATGCTCAAAAACTAAAATGGCTAAATGCCTCCCTAGGCAACCTGTTCCAACATCTCACCACCCTCACAGTAAACAAGTTCTTCCTAATATCTAATCTAAATCTACTCTCTTGCAGATTAAATCACTTACAATTTGCCCTATCACTAGATGGCCTTGGAAAAAGTCCCTCCCCAGCTTTCCAGTAGACCTCCTTCAGGCACTATAAGGTCTCTCCAGAGCCTTCTTTTCTCCAGGCTGAACAATCCCAACTCTCTCATCCTGTCTTTATAGGAGAGGTGCTTCAACCTGTGGATCATCTTTGTGGACCTCCTCTGGACTTGCTTCAAGAGCTCCATGTCCTTCTTATGTTGGGGGCTCCAGAACTGGACAGTACTCCAGGTAGGGTCTCATGAGAGTGGAGTAGGGAGTCACCTCCCTTGACCTGTGCAGGTCATGCTTGTTTTGATGTGGCCCAGGACATGGTTGGCTTTCTGGGCTTCAAGTGGACATTTCTGGCTCATGTTGAGCTTCTTATCGACCAACATCCTCAAGTCCTTCTCCTCAGGGCTGCTATCAATCCATTCTCTGCCCAACCTGTGGTTGTGCTTGGAATTGCCCAGTCCCATGTGCAGAACCTTGCACTTGGCCTTGTTGAACTTCAATACAGTTTTCATGGGCTCATCTCTCAAGCCTGTCAAGGTTCAGTGTGTTGACCTCACTGCACAGTTTGGTGTCATCAGCAAACTTGCTGAGGGTGCTCTCACTGTCCATGTCGCTGACAAAGATATTAAACAGTGCTGGTCCCAGTACCAGCACCTGAGGAACACCACTTGTCACTGATCTTCACTTGGACATCAAGCCATTGACCGCAAGTCTTTGAGTGTGACCATCGATCCAATTCTTTATCCACCAAGTTGTCCATCTGTTAAGTCCACATCTGTCCAATTTAGAGACAAAGATGTCATATGGAACAGTGTCTAATGCTTTGCACAAGTCCAGGTAGATGACATCAGTTGCTTTTCCTTTATCCACCAATGCTGTAGCCCTGTCATAGGAGGCCACCATATTTGTCAGGCATGATTTGCCCTTAGTGAAGCCATGTTGGCTGCCACCAATCACCTCCTTACTTTCTATGTACCTGAGCATATTTTCTAGGAGGATCTGCTCCATGACTTTGCCAGACATAGAAGTAAGACAGACTGGCCCTGGGACTTCTTTTTTTTTCCCTTTTTAAAAATGGGTGTTATGTTTCACCTTTTCAGATCGGTGGAAACTTTACTGGACTGCCACAGTTTCTGGAATATGATTGATAGTGGTAGACAGCAACACAGTAGGAAGTCAAGACCTGTGGGACAACAGAAAATCAAGATGAGATTTATTCCTTTCATTCCAATTCACATTGGATGGTATACTTTAAATTGTAATTTATTTGTTCAGGGTTTGTTTTTTTTGTCCATATGAAGAGTAGAATCTCCAGAGATTCTTCGTGGAGGCAACATCGTAGCTCAGAATAGCTCTTTCCATCTTGACCTTATGTGGATGCATTAATATGTTGGGTTTTTTTCCCCTTCTGTTCAGCTTTCCTAAATTTGAACCTAATTTTTATTAAACTCCTGAATCTTTACAATGTATTTAATTACTTTTCTCTGATTGCTTTTAACTTTCTATTGCATTTATAATGAAGTCAGTTAACTACCAAACAGCATGAACTAGAAAGAAAGGTTGCACAAGGTGCAATAACAACTAAAATTCCAGCTTCTGTCCTTATTCTGTAATAAATCTTAATGTTTAAAGTAAGATAACTACTTCCAGTATAATATTCCCAGCTGGATATATCTCTTAATCTGCATATTTGTTGATCTGAAAATGTAGGAATTGATCCTGCTTTTAGTTACAGTAGTTTAACACTAGTATCTCCAGTTTTTTTCCTGCCTCTCATTTATATTGTTATCTGTGAAATCAGAATCAGGTCTATAGGGACTGCTTCATCCTTTCAAAATGCTGTTTGTTTCCATTATGGCTGTGAAAGACAGCTTCATGTCAAAATGTTGATGTTATTACAAGTCACATAATTTCAGCGTTAAAGAAAAGGTTGATGTTATTACAAGTCACATAATTTCAGCCCCAAATTCAATTTTATGGGAATCACTTTGAGTTGTTCCATTGTTTTCAGGTTAGAATAATAAGGCAGGAGTTGTAATACTCAGCAAACTGAAAACAAAAATTATGTCTGAACTCCTCTGAACCAGAACATCTAAGAGTTGCTCTTACAAAAGACTGGAGACATTTGGAGAAAAATACAAGAAAAGAGAAAACACAAGGTCATCCAAAATTATTTTTTCAGTCTTTCAATTACTATGTTTTCAAACTTCCCTGTGTAGTTTCAGCTCTGTGTGGCTAAATGAGGTAAGGCAGGGCTTCATGAAACTGAAGAAGTAAACTCTGTTTAAGTGGAGAGAACTGCTGTAGCAACACTGAGTTCCAAAATGCATGGAAGTTTTGCAGAATTGTTGTGTAATATAGAAGAGTTTAATAAAGTAGTTTGTTAAATACTAAATTGTCACTTTGATTTTTTTTTCAGTACTTTTAGTTTATCATTATTTTATTTCAGAATTTCCTTTAAAGGTATTGAAAACATTCAAAATATTTGAGGTAGTCACAGTCAAACTGAGCTATTTTTATCAGCCAAATGTATTTGCTCATAACAAAGCATCCTGACTGAGTTTTGGTGGTTGATTATATTCTTAATTTGCCAGAACTTTAAATAGCTTTTTCAGATTTACATGATATTTTAGAAGTAAAAAATGAGAGGGAAAAAAAAAAAAAGTTCTTTGCTTGATTCCATTCTACAGAGGGATGTTTATATTAAAAGTTATGTGAACCAATGGGCTCCTGGGAATGGTTTTGGTGGTGAGATACCCATGATTTTGGGACTTAGGGAAAATTTCTTTTCAAGCTGATGCTTGATCTCACTGAAGTCTGGGGCAGTGCACCTTGAACCCAGGTGTTGGAAGGGTACTGATGTAGGTGGAAGGGCAGCAATGCACTCTTGCACCTATTTGTCCTGGCCTCTCAGTCCCCACTGAAGATGTCAGCCAGCACTGCAGCCATCAGGCCACATACACTGCATGGCATGCGAGTTTCGTAACTGCAGATACAGAGTGACAAAAAATCAACACGAAAGGTACAGTGGCTCACCATGCCTTTGGTGCCCTTGGCTTACAGCTGATCTTTCATGTGGTAAATGATCCAGATCAGGCCACAGAGATACTCAAAACACGGAGTTCTTGGCACTCTGTGATACTTATTTTAGAAGACGCAACTGTGGATCTGAATGCATTTTGTGGTGCATCTCAGAGCAATATGCAAATTTAAGGGAGAAGTGCCAGCACACACAGGGCTCAATTTTAGCCTGTATGTTGCAAGGCAAAGCAGCTTATT
Source organism: Chaetura pelagica (assembly GCF_000747805.2). NCBI lineage: Eukaryota > Metazoa > Chordata > Aves > Apodiformes > Apodidae > Chaetura > Chaetura pelagica. The sequence goes on from NW_009970716.1 coordinate 3,853,387, forward strand.
TTTTGGGGTGATTGCCTAGACACCCAGTGTTTCATTTCTGCACCAGTGAAGAGGCACCACCCAGCTAAAGAGCAGGGCTTTGTACCTTTGTGATTCATGGCCTTTAGGAGCTTCCTGTGGATTTGTTGCAAAATGATATAATCCAAAATTGGTATAAATTGCAGCTCTTGTCCTGTTTGTATGTATCTTCAGTGTGTCTCTTGATCTTCTACCTAAAATCTACACTGGCCAAACCACCTGACAGCTTTTGGGACTAGGACTGGGACTGGGAGGATTTCTATTCATCTAGGTTTCCTCTAGCACCTTTAAAGTTCCAGAAAAGAAAAAGTCTCCAAAAAGGTGGAGCGACTCTTCAAACTGCCTCCTTTCCCTGGAGAAGAATAGGACGCAGCTCTCATCTTGGGTTTTTTGACTACTGGAGACTACTGTGCAGAGAACTCTGTCTCTTGTTTCCTTCTCTTTAGGTGGTGTTTCCTATTCATAGGAAAAGTCATAGAGCATTCTCCTCTTCTGTCACAAATGTGTTGCAAACCCATGGATATAACTATGAGAAATATCCACCTTTTTGAAAAGTACAACTGTGCAACCCCCAGACTAACATAAGCACCTATGCTGGCATCCTGCACTTCTTCCTCTTGTATAAACATCCTGTGAAAGGTCTGTAAGGAAGGGAGCAAAGGGTGCATGAGGACATAGCTGTCCAAAACCATTAATTTGACCAAGTGCAGAGCCATGTTTGTGCAGTGATTAATGAGGAATGTATCTTAGCATGACAAATGGTATGGAAGCTTCTCTGATAGCTAAGATGCCTCAGAGAAAACTGCTTTAATTTATTGTATTACACTGATAAGTTGCGGTTCCTTTGTACAAACTCCTCCCTCTTTAATTCCTGTTTGTCTTTTATGATGAAAAATGTGACTGGACTTTGACTTGGGAAAGACAGGAAATTCTTCAATAGAGTAAAATGTCCATTGTCACTTGGTAGCAGATGATAGGAAAGATGACAGTTGTACTGAAGACCAGCTGTTAATTTCTATTCTGTGCAGAAAATTTTTAATACAGTGACTTGGAACAAAAAAGAGTTTAAACAAATCTCTACATGTAGCAAAAGCTAATAAATGTATTAAAAACAGGAACTTCTTTTTTTGAGAAAAAAGTATATCCTTACACTTCTGGCAGACCATTATATAGCCTTAAACTTATCTTACAAAGCTGGAAACATACTGCTCTGTAGTACATTTTTTATTTTTTTTTATTCCAAGAGAGCACAGGGAACTCCTCAGTTGGCCAGATTCTGAGCTTCACAAATGAAACTCACAATAAAGAAAAAAAAATCACAAGAAGGTTCACAAGTCTAGTCTTCCTTTTCTTTTTCTCCATAACTTTTTGGGTGGTCTCAGAAGCAGATGGAATAGGGTGTTGAATCTTTAAGGAACAATTGATTCCCTTAAAAATGCTGACTATTTGAGTTGAACAAGCAGTCTCAGAAATGAATGACTTATTAAAAGGCAAAACATATTCAATCAAAAATTGCTGGTCATATCAATTAAAAATTGTCACATCTTTAGGGAATAATCTGGAATAACTCATAGGTGATTGGGAGTTCAATTTGTAAAGTGGGAATTAAATTAGGACACAGAAGGCATACAAAAAGGAAATAAAATTAAATCATTCAATGTAAGAACAATGAGAGTGTAGAATCTGAGGATATTCACAGAAATAAAATACTTCTGATTTTTTTAGCCAAATAAAAAAAAAAAGATTTTTTTTTTAAATTTATATGTAAGATTAAAAAGTAGTCCTGATTTCACTGAAAATATTGACAAAGTTGCACTGAATTCAGTGAACAGCCTTAGTAAATCTTTTTGAAATTGTTAAAATAAGTCTTCTTTTCAAAATCACATATCTGGACTGTTTTAAAGGAAGCCATTGAAGGTGGCATTTAGTTACATTTATTTTTCAAACTACTAAGAAAATGAAAAAAAAAAAAAATCATAATTGATTCCCACTATCACCCCAAATGATTTTTAATGTTTTAGCCCCTCCCTAGATTTTCCCCTCATGGTGTTGCACATCAGCTACTAAGTAACCACATAGCTCTGGTCACATCTGGGATTCTCTGCTCCCTACTTAAAGCAGAGAAAATATTTTTCTTTGCAGAGTGGGAAGCTGCAGGAATGCAAGTTCCCCTCCTGAAACCAGCAGTGTAATCTCAAATTTATTTGTGTGTAAAGAAAAGCAGGATTTATCCTGCTATTGTTTTATTTGTGGGAGAGTGGTATAAAAAAGAGGCTCTCTTGCCTACACCAACTGGGAAGGGTCTTTCAGTGTAACCCAAAAGCCTGTCACTGCTGTATTTAGTGTATTTAGCACTGTGTAGGTGATGGGACAAGAGAGCTCCCTAGTGTCCCCAAGGGTCTGCTGATCCCCCCTGTGGCATCCCTCTGGTCCCTGCATCCACTCCAGCCAGCACTAACTCCATGCACATCCTTCCTGGGGTGGACACTTGCTGTCTGTTCTCTGCTGCCTTCTGGGGAACAGGCAAGGATAAAGGGTTTTTAAAGATTCTACACAACTCCAGAAGCTAATCCTTTTTACATTTATAGAGTCCAACCTAGAGAAAGGGCAAAATGGCTAACATCCCCTCAAAGACGGGAAAGTGACTCTAAGCAACTGGAGATCTGGTCAGTAGCTACTTAATGAATATTAAACTATACGGGGGAAAAAAAAAAAAAAATCATTAAACTTTCAGCCATTGCTTTACATATGTCTCAGATTTAGGACATCAACCAAATCCATTCTCCTTCTGCAAAGTTTTTCCTATGTCTTCACTCACAGGAGGTGGTGAAGAGGCATGTCTTACAGATCACAAAGCACTGGCATACCTAAGTGGTGGCAGCTGTATGTGTATCACCAGCAAAAGGAATATGCATGCTCAATGAGGCAGAGGGTTCAGCTGCACTTGGGCAGGGGGGAAGAGCAATTTTCATTCTTTTCTCAAACCACTTCCACAAATTACATGGGAAGAAAATGTGAAACTTTTTTCTCAGGGTGTTAGCCAGTCCCTAGGCATTGCCTTTTCCTGATGTCCTGCCTGTTCCATATCTGCCTGCAGATGGGAGAGGTCTGAGTTCCTGAACATTTTTCACCTTTTCTGAAGCTGATGACCAGTGCACCAAGTGGACTTCATTGGGCGTGGCCAGTCTAATGCTCAGAGCTCATTCTATTTTCTTTTCGCTTGTGCAGAATGGTTGGATGAGAACAATTTTGACTGTGTTCAAAAGTCTGTGTTGACTAGTCTCTGAAGGAAACCTAATGTATCATCACTAGATAGACCCATAGACGGACTCACAAACCTGTATTTTTGCTACAAGAAGTTCCTGTGACTGTGTGAAGAGACACAGCTTAAGTAGGACACCATCTAGAGCAATGTCATGACACTTTCTCTGGCACTCACAGGTTTTTACTGGGAAGAGGAATTTTTTTTTAAATGGTGGTTTTACTGTGTTTAGAAGATGCTAATGCAACCTCTGACCTATGTAAGGCCAGGAAGTTGCTAGCATGATGTGGGTGCTCAAGTAGGGAAAAGAGCACAGAAACATATCTCCAGTCCTTGCTGGTTGAACACCAGGTGAGCCCCATGGCTGATGGAGAACAAAGACCAGAGGCCTCAAAAGAAACACAGAAGGCATGGTTGGAAAGGGGTGGATCACCTTTTAGGAATTTATCGATATCTCCCTGTGCCTACACTAAGTCTGTACACAGCTGAAAGAAAGAAAGAATCTGTATGTCATGATACACCATCAGTCTGCAGAACTCGGCAGATTTTGGGTAGGAAATCTCTCACACACTTTCCAGTCCTTCCTGTCTATTGTTGATTTTCCATTACTCTGCTTCTGGATGGCCCCAAAAAACCACAAGAACTTCCTTTCTTGTAGTATTTCATCACTTTGGCCTCAAAATGAAACTAACCAAAATGAAAAACAGCCGCTTCAAAAATAAATCTAGTAAACAAATAAACAAACAAAACCAAACCTTCAGAAACTCAGTTGATTTTAATTCTGTATCTGGTTTTGGCCAAAGCGTGCATTCATTTTTAGTTCTTTTCTTCCCCGTCAGTTCATATGTTCTTTGCAAGAGGAATCACATTTGCTTTCAGTCCCCTACCAGTCTGATCTGTACTGCTGTTTCACTGCTGTTTGGCAGCTGCTTTGCTATTATGTTACTGCTTATGTTGTGAGAACATATTGCTGGTGATTTATGACTTAAACTTCAAACTTTTGGCCAGCACTGACTTATTTCTTTTCATTTAGGATCTGGAATACTTTTGCCCATTAGGTTGATGCTAGTATGATGAGGATTTTTCCAAATCCACTGAAAATCTTTGAGGCTCTGCTGCCCTGCTAGCCACAGTTTATATTTTAAGGCAGGTAAAAGGTCAGGCCCAAAAACTTCACCTGAGCTAAGGCGAATACTATCAATCAATAATTAACACTGTTCACCTCCAGTAAGTCCAAATTCCTGCATACGGAAGTCTTCCCCTGGCACGTCAGGCTTGTCAGCTTCATTTTTAATTTGACCTAGCAGCAAGTGATAGCAACAAAGTTATAATAGTCAACATTTTTAAATGTATATATATATATATATAAATTCTAGGTATCCTTTGTTTGTGGTACTGATTTCATAAAGGACACAATGGGAAGTAACTCAGAGAAGGCAGGAGTTTCAGAGCAGGACTGCTGGGAACAGCCTCTGAATAATTACTTGTAATACAGATTATTGAAAAATAAGCTGTTCTGTGCCAAAGGAAAGGCATTTAGGGGCACGAAAGAGGAGTTAAATGACTATGTGTGTGTGTAAAGGATATGGGACTGGAGGCTGGGGGGTCACAGTGGATTTATTCAAAGGAAAGGTACAGCCTGACAGGTTTTTCTCACATGGTTCTCCTCTGTTAGCAGCAGCCTGACATGACAGAAGCCCCATTTGGGCTCCTACTGAAGGGGAGGTGAAGCCCAGCGAGGCAGGTGTGCAGGCTGACACTGCAGGGGCTGATGCTGTCCAGGGAGGGCCAGGCAGGGCCTTCCATGACCTGCAGCCTCAGGAGGGACTGGAACACCAGCTCTGCCATGAAGAGAGAGTGCACGATCCTGCTGGCCACACCATTCCTAATCTCTCACTGCTTGATGTTTTTAGCCTCTGTGTTTTCCTTGTCCTGCTGCCAGCAGGGCAGACAGGGCAGGCAGTCAGGGAGCAGCTGCCGGAGGGGGCTCAGAGGTTCCATCAGGCAGGGGCCGAGGGGGAGAGAGAGCCAGCCAGGGGGTGAGATTAGGTGAAACATTAGCCATGTCCTCTTGGCTTCCCTCCAGAGCCTTTCAATCATTTCTTTATGTGCTGCGGGTTCTGTGCTTGTTTGGCATTTAAGAGGTATGCTCGGAGAGGATTTCACAACGGCCTGCCATTTTGCAGCTCAAAACAGATGCCAGCTTATCACCCATGGAAATTTATGTCTCCATCATCCCCTTCCTCTCCCCTCCCTTGGGGCTTACAGCAAAGCCGCTCCAGGCAGATCAATCATAAGGACTGTGTAATAGGCTATGTGAGTTATAAAAGTCTGGAAGCTGTTGCTCACTTTGGGATTTGGAGATTCAAGTGTCAGTCAATATCAATAACTCTGCTAGTTTGACAATAGTAGATAGGGGCCAAACAGTCTTCTAAGATGATTAATATGACTTGCAATCCACTTACCTCAATGCCAGCTGCCAAACGGTCTCCTCAGTTTTGCAGGATGCAAGGAAGAGGCAAAGATTCATGACTGTCAGAATTTCACCCTAGATCCAGAAAAATAGGGTTGGAAGGCAGAACAAACTGTGCCTGTATCGCTCCTCACAGATGCCTGTCCAACCAGTTCTTAACGATTCAATGGGGACTGCACCAGTGCCCCAGGCAACCTGTTCCAGTGCTTTCTTATCCTTCCCATTGGAAAGCTTCTTGTAATCCAGATGGAAGCATGGACTAGGTTCTTTATCTACCTGTCCAGCCACAGAAAGGTGGAGAAGCATGTTGCAACACTGCTGGTGACTTGCAGAGTGTCCTCAAGACAGTACTTCCTTCCAGTCAGGGTGGGGGTGGTAAGAGGAGCATTTCAATAATGCCTGGAGTTCAAATTCAAATGGCTGAAATACATCTTCTGCCCAGGAGGAAAAACAGAGAGGTCAGAGAAGTAAGTAAATTAAGAAATGAGCTTTCAAAGGTTGTGTAAGCATTGTAGACTTGTATCTTAATTTTGTGCTGGAATTTGTAAGATCATTGTCAAGGGAGGCTAATGCACTGAAGATGACTCAAAGTGCTATTCTTTAAAGAAACAGGAGATTCAAATGCTCAGAGATTGAATATTTTATGCTTAATCTGGATTGGCTGTTTGACAAATGTTGTTGGCTGAACTGTTATACTAGTTCTGTGTTAAAACTATAAAAATGGTCAGAGGATTTTATTTTATTTTATTTTTTTTTTTTTTTGGAAGAAATAGCTAATATTCTGAGTAGCTTCCAGGAAATTAGCACTGCTTTTGAGCTGATTTAGCTTTTGCATCTCCTGGTAGACATGATGCAAAGAGTAGCTTGAGAAGAAAGACATGCCTGCAATTTGACACACACGTAGCTTGCCAAGAGAGGTCACTGCAGCATCCTCAGTGGATGGATTCACAAAGGCATGAGGCACACTCAGGAGAGTCCGAGGGGGGCCACTGCACGCCTTGGAGGGTTTGGATCTCACACACGGTCCAAATTGCTGAAGTGATGAAAACTCAGCACTCTCCCAATCATGGGAATGACCTTAATATCATGAAGCATTTTAAAAAAAGGTTTGTTTGTTGTTTGGTTTTGTTTGTTTGCAGGGGGTGTGTTTTGTTTGTTTTTGTTTATTCTTGTGTGTGTAAGAGAAAAGGGCAGACAGTGAGTTTTGCCAATTCTTTTAGATGGACAGAGTGATCTTCTGTAAGAGCTCTCTTCTACCTCCTGAGAGCAGGAAGTTTCCAGCTGGCCATTGGAGTCTTAATTTCTAATGAATTTATTCTAGATCCTACCAGCCCACATCTGTTCTCTTCTCTTGCTCAACAACTAGTTACACAACCTGAGGAAAAAATGCTATTAATTCCTGAATTTCCAAGCTCAGTTAATGCACTTAAGACTTCATGCCCATCTCTCTCCCCCTCCTGCTGTTCCTGGATTCTCCATCCAAGGGCTGAGGAAGGCCATGCTGGAGATGCTTCACTTTGTTGCCACTGCTTACAGAGCTGTTGCTGAGGGATGGAGGATGAAGGACGAAAAGAGTGCAGGATGACTGGCTTTTTGTTGACCGATATCCAGAACAAATCATCTCACATGGCTTTATGCATAACACCAACTAAAGGGTTTCCTTGCGTGCTTTACTGTTGGAACTATTTCTTTTCTTTGAGTAAACCAGCCAAGTTTAATTAAACTATACCCAGTGGCCAAGAGTCTACCTTCTGTTCCAGCAGTTAATTTTTGCTCTCTGCAGAGCCACATGCCTTATTTCTCAGTCAGACTGTCTAGACAGATGTGTGTGAGAGCCCATTTCCAAAGTTTTTCTCCAAGTACAGGTACTCCTGAATTACACCTCTATGAGCTCTTTGCTCTAGTGAAGAGCTTCAGCTTTTGGAAATGGTTGCTATAGGACTTTCCACCTCTCAGTCATTTAGTGAACTCCTTTCAGAAACCTCTTGATCTATTAACATTCTTCTTTAATTGTACACATGAGGCCGGATACCTTTAAACCAAGACCAGTTACAGACTTTGTCCATAGCATCCAGAGTTCCCAGGTTCATACACATGAGGATTCCTCTAGCCCTATTGTTGAAGTGAACATTTTCTCCTGTTGGGTTATCTGCCTTGCCCCCTTGCTTCTAAGGGCTCCGTTAGCCTGTGAAGCTGTCCTGCAAGATTTGTCCTTTACTTTTCGTTGCTTGTGTGTATCTTGCTAAGCATGTCACATCACTCCTTCTCCGGGACCTGATTTCTTCATTATTGACAACTCCATCATTTCATGTGACTTGAGTTGTGTCCCTGCTCACAGGGCTATCCATGCATTTCAAATCAGATAAAATACAGAGTAGGAGTATGAAAAAAGACATTCCTGTCCCACTTGCACTCCTGAACCACAAGGCTGAATCATATTTCTTAGACTTACTTTAATTGTAGCTGCCTAGTAGAGATAGTGTCAAATTGCCAGGCCTGCTCAGCTGCACCAGTAGCCTGTAGGCTAGCAGCAGCCAAACTGACATTGTCATCTGTCTCATCATTCCTGGAGGAGATGTGGAGTATCACTAGCACTGTTGCTATAGAGAGCCTTTCTGAATTACCACAGGAAACCTCATCCTGCCATAACCCAGACTGCAGAGCAGCTTCCCTTCCCATCTCTCCAGTCCCTCACCACAAGAGTGCAGAAACTTCATTTCGTGGCTGATAATGGATGAGGGTGAAGACAGCTGTTTGTTTCAGGGGATGCTGCCTGCTCCTGTGGGTTCTGCCACCAGTATTAGGCCCCAAAGCTGATAAAAGTGAGCTGCTGGTTAGTTTCAGAAAATATTTGACTGAAAAGACAGGGGATCCTGTCTGTGGTGTTCTGTACAAAACTCAATGACAAGATGTATTCACAGGGCATCCACTAGATTGAGCCCTTCAGGAGACCTTGGTTCCAGGATACCTAGTTTGGGATGCCACACACCTGCGGGCATCAGGTAGGTACTGAGAGCTCAGCATGTGTGAGACAGTGGTGGGTCTGGATTGCACAGAAGCCCAGGAATGTTGAGGTCAAATAGTGAGGTAATACATAAGTTTGGGAAATGTCAGGCTTGGCTGCAAGTGTCTCAAGCAGTTTGAGCACCCCCCTCCTTTTTTCCCCCCTGGACACCCATATCCTTTACTGGATTGAGCCACGGTGATTTCAACTGCAGACTCCACGTATTGTTTCCATCCACACCGGAGCTTTATTTGTTCAGTTCTGCCACCATCCATTCCTCTTCAGCCAGCTTCCACCACTGCAACCTTTTCCCTGAAAGAGGTCCTACTATTTGAGTTCTTTGCCAAAGTTTAACTGATAACCACAGTGAGCCAGGCTGTGATCTCATTATTTGCCAAAGTTTAACTGATCATAACCACAGTGAGCCAGGCTGTGATCTCATTTACTTCTGCAACCTTAATAGAGTTCCTCCGGACTTGTACTGATGTACATGAGAACAGATCCTCTCCCATTTAATTTGCCCTACTGCGTATTTGCTAAGTGCTAACTGCATAGTTGGCTCAATACAGAATGCAGAGGACAAAAAGTCTGATGGATAATAGAGAGTGGTTACCTCCCAGATGCTGCTGCCTGGGCTGTTTGCACAGAGTGCTGTAGTCCCAGCAGTGTCTCCTCTGACAGTGCTCCTACATCAGAAGTTACTGAGATCATTTTTTCTTTAAACACCCTGCTAACGTCTAGGTGCCTTGCCAACTTGCATGCAATCAGATTTAAATGTCAGCATGATGTCAGTATTTAACAATTATCACCAGGTGCTTCTCACACCTCTTCCACAGAAGACACAAAGAAGCCTAATGCCTACCTGTTCCTAAAGCCCCATCATCAATTTGAAGCAGATTCAGGTGATATGCTGGATTTTTATCAGTTATTATCACCTGCAGTAGCCCCTGGCACAGGACTGCCCTAAAATATGCTTTCCCTGGGCACCTTCCAGATCTCTCTAATTGCGATCTTCTCATAAGCCAGAGAGAGCTTGTATTGTGCAGAACAAGAAATAGAAAAACAAAAACTGAGAGGATAAAAAATAGCTGGAATAATTTAATTTCTGGTTTAATTGCAAAAGTACACAAGGCCCCTGCACACAACTCCTTTCTCTGCAGCACAAAGAGGATCTATTTTAAATTATACTGTTAATGGAATATATATTGCTACTAGATAATGGTCTGCTGTGGAGAGATAATTGTTAAGGCAAAGCTGAGGTATTTATTGAAGATAAACACTGAGACAAAGCCAAGATGTTTATTTTTTTTAGCACCATACTTGAGTATTGTATGATCAGAATACACTGGTTTCAGATTGGCTGTAAAGTGAATATGTGCTCCTACAGAAAGTAGCACATGCCACTGTATAATACAGAGTGAGAAGACAGTACAAACTTTTTACAATTATTCTACTTGTCAAGTCTGTAACTGAGATAGTTGTTGGTTTTTTTAAAGATAACTGAAAATTAGGCCCTAACATACCTATCTTATGTGTGTGACCTGATTTTCGAAGGTACGGAGCATTCGAGGTTCTCTATCAGCATCAGCTGAAGGAATAAAAACTTCTGGGTCTCCCTTCCTTTACAGAAATTAGACTATTTCCAAACAATCCAGCCTTTCCATATACATACTGATGCATTAAAAAAAAAAAAAAGAAAAAAAACCCATGTAGTTTATCTTTATTTGCACTGTGTTAGATGCTTCCATTATATCTCTGTCATCAGCACTTGTATTGCAAAAACCAAATCATAGCATTTAGCATTGTTCTGAGAACTGCTGATGTGGTTCATTCTGCTCCAGTGGGATTAATGGCTGTGTAGCTGCCTCTACAGACTGACAGTGACCTGCTGTGTCTCCCTTTCTGACTCTTTTGTCAGTTTCCCCCAGTCAACCAGGCACTGATGGAGACGGTGACCCCAGGACTTGTCCTAATGCACCCTCAGGACGCAACCAGGTGAACCCACAGTTCTGACACAGAGGGGTTTGCCACGGTGCAGACTTGCCCTGTGGGGTATAGCTAGTCTTACTGGGAGCTTTGAATTCATCCTGATTGTTTGCAAGGCTGTTTACATTTGCATATAAAAGTTGTCAAGGACAGAAATGCCAAGGCAACAGGGCATGATTCATGATTTCACAAAAAGTGGTAAGAGGTAAATTGACCTGATTGCAGAACAGTGTATTTCTAACTTTTCCTACAGTTTTGGCAAACTCCCACAAGAGTTACATTAATTATTACTTGCATTTTGAGAATATTAAAAATATCCAACCAGATCAACAACAGTCACCATATATTCATATACATACAACCATGATTGTTCCAGACCAGCTACAATTGTCAAAGAAAACTGGGTGGAAGGATATGATGTGCAAGCAGAAAAAACATGGAGAGCTTACAAGTGTCAGGTTATCTTGCGATTTTGTCATTAAACTACTTCATAACTATTCATATAATGTAAAAACAAAGTCATAAGAAATATAACATAAAAATAGAAGTTTCATGGGAGTTTCTGGTAGTTACATGAGTTTCAGACCTTATGTGTGTTTGTTCTGTGTTATCTCCTGAATAATCTGTGCCTGCCATGTATTTCACAGTACATGTTTTGTCAAGTCAAATGGGCTTCCTTAGAAAGACAGAGATGATATTATTATTGTCCTAGTTGGATTCTGTGTGTTTAATGCTGAGGTAGGCAAAGCTCTTTCAGGATCTTACAAAATAAAATTCACATGATGCTGTATCCCTGAGAAGAGTCTGGCTCTGTCCTCTTGACACTTGTCCTTTACATATTTGTAGCCATCAATGAAGTCACCCCTCAGCCTCCTCCAAGCTAGAGACCCAGCTCCCTCAGCCTTTCCTCACAAGGGTGATGTTACGCTCCCTTCATCATCTCTGTGGCTCCGTGCTGGATTCTTTCAAGCAGTTCCCAGTCCTTCTTGAACTGAGGGGCCCAGAACTGGACACAATATTCCAGATGCGGCCTTACCAGGGCAGAGTAGAGGGGGAAAAGGACCACTTGCAACGTACTAATCTCCAGTATCTGAAGGGGGCCTACAAGAAAGCTGGGATAGGGCTTTTTATGCGGGTGTACAGTGAGAAGACAAGGGGCAATGGTCTAAAGCTTAAAGAAGGGAAATTCAGGTTGGACATCAGGAATAAGTTATTTCCTGTGAGGGTAGTGAGGTGCTGGAATAGGTTGCCCAGGGAAGTTGTGGATAACCCCTCCCTGGAGGTGTTCAAGACCAGGTTAGATGAGGCCTTGAGCAATTTGATTCAAAAGCAGGAGGTGTCCCTGCCCATGCAGGGGGATGGGAACTAGAAGATCTTTAAAGTCTCTTCCAACCCAAACTGTTCTATGATTCTATACTAACCACAACCCTTCTAATGCACCCCAGGATGCCATTGGCCTTCTTGGCCACAAGGGCACATTGCTGGCTCATGGTCATCCTCCTGCCCGCCAGGACCCCAGGTCCCTTTCCCCTGCACTGCTCTCCAACAAATCAGTCCCCAACCAATACTGGTACATGGGGTTGTTCTTTCCCAGATACAAGACTCTACATTTGCCCTTGCTGTATTTTATTAAATTTCTCAAACACAGTTTGTTCTTTCCTGCTGCCCCTTCCTCCTCAGGAAGAAGGATTCCTTACAGTTCTCCCCTGCTTCCCTATGGGGTTCCTCCCATGGGAGAGAGTCCTCCACAAACTTCTCCTTCATGAGTCCTTCCCAAGAGGTCAGGAGCAAGCTGCTCCAGTGTGGTCTTCCCACAGAGTCACAGGCTACTTTGGGAATAGTCATGTCCCCTGATGCAGGGTCTTCCATGGCTGCATGGTCCTAGTCCACTTGTAGCAAATCTACATTCACCCTTCCTGGCACCTTCAGGGAATGTTCCACCATGTTCCTCCATGAGTGCAGGGGGACAGCTGCCATATCACCATGGGTTGCAAGGAAACTTCTGCTTGGGCACCTTCTTCCCCTTCTTCCTCACCAACTGCTCTTCCTCTCCAGCAGCTTTTCCCAACTGCTTGCTCTGCTCAGGTCTTACCTCAGTTCTTTTGTATGTTAATCGCTGAGGCACATCTATTGTCTCTCTAATGGCTCCTTGGCTCATGGGTTTTGGAGCTGGGGGAGCTTCGAAGCCACCCCTGGGGTCCTTCCCCAATACTCAAAAACCTACCAATCCAAACCAGCCCATCAACCAAGGCCAACTCCTCCTTTATCCTGACTTACCAGCTTTGACTTCCTGACTTACTAGCTTTAACTTGTTTACATGAGTAAATGCATTTACAAATAAACACATAAAGGCAAATTGGTTTGCTTTTGAGAAATCTCAGGATTATTTTAATGTTCCTGCGTCAATGAACTCCAGTAGATTTGAAAAGGAAAACTGTAATTAGTGGATTGCTTGGTGCTATAATGTTCAATATTATGGTAATGAGGGATGAATTAAAAATGCTGTTGGATTGAGGAACCTCTGCCTTCTAGACTCAACTTAATAGAGACTTTAATTAGGTATTTAGCAGAAAGCAGTTGGATACGTATTAAGGCATTTATGTAAGAACTCTGACAACATTTTGTCTAATCTTTTCTGCTATATACCCCAAAAAGTAGATGTGAGTCTTACTCTCTACTCCCAAACTGCATAGATGGAAAACAATTGTGGGATCATACTGTTAATTGCACAGTGGCTACAAACTCTTCCAAAAATGTATTCCTCCATTTATCAGAAACTTCTCTTTTCCTGCGATTCAGCTTCAGCTCTCCGG
>NW_009970716.1:3867013-3889874 GCF_000747805.2 Chaetura pelagica
CTTTCCCTGCGATTCAGCTTCAGCTGTCCGTTCTCATACGCACAGCTTCTGATCACAGCTAAGGTAAACAGGCATTTTGATGTTGATTTTAATAAGTGTATGCTTGAGTACCCTTTGCATATGCTATTGTGCTTTTTCTTCATCAAGGCATGAATACAATGCTTGCTGGTTTTGAAAAAAGTGTATTAATTATGTGAAACACTGAGCCCAGCCCAAACATCAAAAGGACCTGTAGGTGCTCACCTTCCCACTGGAGGTTTGCCTGATGAGCCCAGTGATCTGTGAATGACCATAACTTCTGCTGGTTTGCATATATGTAATAGATCTGAAATAATGATTCCCATAAGTCTTCCATGCATTCCTAATTGCAAAATTCCTGCTTCAGTTAAAAAATTTAATTAATACTAGAGATGTTCTCATTATTTCTATGTTTTGCTTTCATGATCATAGAATGAGGAAGATGTGAATCTTTGAGAGGGAATGGAAAGAGGGATAGATTAGAGGTGGCAGGAGCTGAAGGAAAAAAAAGGACTTTTATGGCTTTGTCTTCAAGCAGAAGGTTGTTCATTGATATTTACTAGAAGGCTTCATAACACATTTTAAACAAACTTTCACAATCTTGACAATAGCAGTATTTGCCAAGTGGAGGTGCAGACTCCATTTCTAACAAATCTAAGTCTACTGCATTTCTCACTTACTTGTTATGAAAATTTATACAAAAACCTTTTTGCTCTGTGTATCCTGGGCGTTTGAAAAATCACTGAATTAAACAAGTAGCAAAAGTGATTAGCAAAGTGACTCTGAAGTATGGAAAAATACCACGTCTCCCCTCTGGCTCATGTTTGAGACCATTCTAAGTTGCTGTTCTAGCTTGGAGGGAAAAGAACACTGAAATGAAGGGAACATCTCTCTTTGGAAAAAGCAACTTGTTGAAAATACTGTTCTGCATCGTTGACACTTTCTAAAGCACTAGCAGGGGGCAATATTTGGACCCATTTGTTTCTCTTCAAATGAAATTATTGGTAGGACTGTGCCAGCATTAGCTGGTGAATTCTCCTAAGCAACACAAATTGGTGGCAATGACAACATTCCAGAAGGCTTATTTAAAATATAGAGGGTATTGTGTAATTCTTTTTATTTGTCTGTTGCACAATCTATTTGCTGATACTTGTTTCTTTCCCTCCCTCTCTCTCCCCTAGGCTACCAAACAAAGCTGCCCAACCTTACTCTCATCCATCAACCTTGAGTTATTAAGAGAATAACTGCAGAACATTTACAAGTGGATGGGATGGAGTGCTGGCTGCTTTTCAAGAACACAGAGTCAGTGCTACAAGAACTTTGCAAGATGGCAAATTTTCTCATGCTGCCTGTTGCTTGCTCTGCTAGGACCTGCTTAAGGAATGGTTTCTTGAATTTAGGGTAACTAATCTAGGTTGATGCCAAAATCATATAATATCTAGTACCAGATCATAATTTTGTCTCAGTCAAATTTTTTTTTCTTTTTAATTTTTTTTTCTATTTCTTTCAAAGACTTTAGGATATATTGGAGGGAAGGAAAATATCAGAGTATGTGCAGACAGCTGAGGGCTTGTGTTATATGACTTTCTCAAGGATAGACTTGAAAGAAATCTATGCATGAATGGAGAGGTTAAGTGACTGTAATTGTCTCACAGCAGAAGTGTAACAAAATGAAGGTAAAATAGATCATACTAAAGAGTTTTTCTCACTGATTAAAAGACAGAGGTTGTGATAGAGTGGAGTTAGCATGTAATAAACAAAGAATCTGATCAGCAACGTAGGGTGGGCACAGACACCTGAGCTAGTGTGGTACCATTTACTCCCATAGCTTGAAAAGCTGGGAAACACAGTGCAGAGGCTCCATGCAAGACAGCACTGAACTGGATGCAATATAGTCCTGAGTGCTGAACATGATTATTCTGCCTCTCAGTCCCACTTGGCAAATCTGCACAGTTCTTTGCTGTGCTGTGTGGCCTTGCCAAATCAGCTCAGTGTTAGCTTGGGGAGCTGTGCATCATGTTCTCTGCAACCTAAATGTACCCTTGGAAATTAAGCTAATCTGTTTGACTTCTAGAGGAGTAGGAGAATGCTTCCTAATTACGTGGGACTTTGGGAAGAACAAAACATGTTAGTTTGTACTGTGACTTTCCAGACAACAGTATCCTGGCAGGCACTGAAAAGCTGATCCCTTTGAGCATCCTATGTTCTGTTCAATGAAAAGCATCAGGCTCTACTTTGCTGGTTTAGATGCTTGCAAATCCAGAGGTCAGCAAACAGTTAAGCAGCTGTTCCTAAGAGGTAGCAGTCAGCTGTCAGGAGCTGCCATTGGGCACAGGACAATTCAGGGAGGGACTCTGGAGCAGCCATCACAGCCTTAGGAGGAGGCAAGAACGGACAGACTTGTAGAGATAGCTCTTTTGTTGTGAGTCCATTTTATCTGCCTTGCCTTTGTTCTAAGTAGATCAGGCTCTGCTTTAGCAAGAGTTTGGTGATGGACACTGCTCTTCTCCTGGAGACAGAAGAACTGAAGATGAGTCAGAACCATGAGATCATTCTTGCTGACCACAGGGAGCTCGAGCCTGGGAGAGCTGTGGGACTCGGCAGCAGGAGGCGTGGAAGCTGGGGGCTTGTCATCAGGAGAGAGGGCATTGATGAGATCAGAAATGTAATTTACACAAGTATAATGACAAAATTTATGAAGTTGCATTTTTAAATGCTTCTTTTCTGTGTCAGTTCAGGAATTGGCCACAAACTTTTGTTTATAGTCCTCTGTAAATCTGGCATGTCAGAGGGCATTCAATATCAGGAAAAGTACATAGCTACCACTAAAATATGACTAATTTTCAGCAGCTCCCACACTGTCTGCCTTGTTCACTCAATAACAACAACACTTGGTGACTCCACCCTGCATGCACAGCAACTGGATGGCTTTTACCTCCCTACATCATGTTGTGAAGATACTCAGAAATTGCAGCACTGAGAGTAATGTTAGGGAGCAGTTACTGAAGTTATTATTTATGAAGAAATATCACACAAATTGAGCTACAAATACATTATTTGTGGAGAGTAAATTCCTGTCATGGCCTTTATGCAGGAGAAAAGCTGAACAAACACCCTAGAGGGAAAGGAGGCCATTCAGAAGCATCTTGACAGGCTGGAGAGGTGGGCCAATGCTAACCTCATGAAGTTCAACAGGGCCAAGTACAAGGTCTTGCACCTGGGTCAATGCAACCCCAGGCACAAATAGAGGTTGGGGGGAGAATGTTTGGAGAGCAGTCCCGAGGAGAAGGACTTGGGGGTGGTAGTAGTTGAGAAGCTTGACATGAGCCATCAACGTGTGCTCCCAGCCCAGAGAGCCAAACACATTCTGGGCTGCATCAAAAGAAGTGTGGCCAGCAGGGCCAGGGAGGTGATTCTGCCCCTCTACCCTGGTGATACCCCATATGGAGTACTGTGTACATCTCTGGAGCCCTCAGTACGGGAAAGACATGAAGCTGTTAGAGGGGGTCCAGAGAAGTGCGACGAAGATGGTCAAAGGGCTGGAGCAGGTCTGCTATGAAGACAGGCTGAGAGAATTATGGTTGTTCAGCTTGGAGAAGAGAAGACTCTGGGGAAACCTTATAGCAGCCTTCCAGTACCTGAAGGGGTCCTACAGGAAAGCTGGGGAGGGGCTTTTCAGCAGAGATAGAACAAGGAGTAAGTGTTTTAAACTGAAAGACTGGAGATTTAGGTTAGACATCAGGAAGAAATTCTTCACCATGAGGGTGGTAAGGCATTGGAATAGGTTGCCCATGGAGGTTGTGGAGGAGGAGATTCCAACCATAACCATTCTGTGATTCCGTGGTTCCCCTAGCTGCTGTCTTCTCCCTTTTGTCAATGAGTTTCATATTCTCCCTCTGACTTTTTTTCCTACTGCATGTTGCTGTGATGTACATCACACCTGATACCACCCAGCCTCAGTAGCCCTCTGCCTTGCCTTCTGGTTCTTCTCCCCCTCTCAATTTCCAGTCTCCTGCTGGCACATCAGGTTCAGAGAAAAATGAAGTACCAGTTGACTACTTTGAAATCTTTCTTCTATGTGTTATTTGAGGTCTATCCTTAGGAAAAACATTTAGGCCTTTTTCATTTCAATACTTAGCAAATACACCTATTATATCAATTCCACTGTTCACTCTGTGATTCTTAGGACAAACTATCTGCCCAAGCAGCCTAAGAGAAATCTCCCCCATTTAACACTCCTAGGTTAGCATCAACCCAGAGAGGAGCTTCTTAGACCTCACTTCTTTGCAATCTTCCCTTGTCAACTTCTTTGTCAATCAGCTTCATGCTGCCATCTCACGCTGCAACCAGTGGCAAGCTCCCTCTCAAAGTTTGTAAAACTGCTCTCTTATAAACTGCTCCTTGTGCTTCTCCCTTTGTAGCTGTTGCCTCAAAAGCCATCCCACATACCAGTGCCTAGAAAGGCAGAGAGGCTTATTCTCTCAAGGACAAGCCATGCCAGAAGAAAGTATCACATTTTGTTTCATCCTTTAACATTCTTAGTATATCAAAAAGATCTTATACTGATGCTATTTTCTGTTTATTTGTATTTCTGCTCTTCTGTCATTTTCCCCATCTTCCCCTTCCTCATGAGGTCCAGAGACATTATCATTGCATTGCATATGGGCCAAATCATGGTGACAGGCAGGAGGTGTGGTGGAGGCTAATCTGGGTCACACAACTTTTGCTCATGTATCTAGGCCATCTAGTTCTTAGTTATTTCAGGTAATGAGTTCAAGATAAATCTCCAAGCCATTAAGAAGACGATATCAATTGCTGCTGTGTTGTTTTCTCTGTGAACAGAATTTCTAGGAGCATTGATTACCAAGCTGATATGAGTGGGTCGTGTCTTTTTTCAATTGTTTCATAGACTAGAGCAGTCACTTTCCATGCCAAACCAGGAATGGTTTCCTACAGAAGGACCATTCACATAAGGCATCTGTAAGAAACAGAGTAGAACAAAAACTCTCAGTTGACATCTTGGCTGGAATTAAAAATCCTGTTCTGTGATGCTGAAAACCTTCAACAACCGTCTGCTGAAAGTTGTTTAGGAAAAAATAAAGTTCAAATTCTCTTTCTCCCTCCTTTGTATTTAAGGTGAATTTAACTGTGTTAGAGGGGACAAAACTGAGAACATGATGAGAGAATGACCATGTGCTTTTCTGAGAGAGCAAAACCCATCTTGCTATCTAGCACTGGCAGGCTCGATCCATCTTCAAACTGCAGGTTTTTATGGGTCACCATCAGAGCTGTAAGCTCAAAATGACACACTGTCACTATCAAACTAAATACATTAGGATAGTGAAACACTTGCAAATAAAAACAGAAATCTTGATTTGCCGTCATCAGTCCTCTGAAGTGCCTGGTGCTGGCAGAACAAGTATTTTAAAACTAAATCAGCAGAGGATGTTGTGAAGTGGGAAAAAATGGTACTGCTTAAAGGTTGTTTTAAAGAGATCATTGTGTAACTAAATGTTTAACATTCCCACTGGGAAGTGTATAAAAATTAGTCTAATTTGCAGAAAAAAAATATTTAAATTATGTATGGGGGAAAAAAAATAAAATCTAGTGGCTTGGGAGCAAGCAGGCTGTGTTGCAAATCTCCTTCACTGGGGTTTTGAAAGTACTGATTAGCCCAACGTCTGTCACACATAGCTGGATTCTGCTCCGGTGGAGGATGTGCTCTGGAGATCTCTTCAGTGCTTGCACAGCATGAATAAATGTACCTCAGCAGTGAAACAGTTATGGGATTAGCAAAACACCTTTGGCTCCTTGCTTCCTGCTTAAGACAGGCCAGAAGATTTGCAAATCGGTTCAGTCCCATGTGCTAACCTCCATGTTGTTCAGCAGTTTCTCAGTCTGCACTTGATTTCTGAGGACAGCTAGGAGAGGAGACAGGCAGTGCACTTAAATCATTCCAGCAAATTTGCTATAAAATGTTAAATCATTCCAGTAAAATGTTAATATTCATTTTGCTGCTATAATGAGCTATAACAGCGATTTAACTATGTTGGAGTTAACTATACTATATAAGTATCCACCTATGACTGTATAACTATGTAAAATGTAGTTATAAACAGCAGCTATGTGTGGGTTTTTTTCAGAAGGTGTTTTACAGGGTTTAAGCAATGGAAAAGCTTCTGTTCGCTTCAAAGCAAAATGCATGAGAATTAAAGGAAGAATATTAGTGTATTTTGACATAAATTAGCTTTAAGAGTAGGTGGCAGGCACAGCAGTGACTTAACCATATCATTAAACTGCAGTTCACAGCATACACACTTCCAGTGGATTTTGCTAAGCATGTTATAGTAAAACGGATATTATTCTATCTTAATCTGTCCTTTGACATTTGTTCTGAGAAGTTATAAGTATTTTGGTAGTGCATGAGGCAGATTTTAGTGGCTCTTGTATCAGGTAGGCTCTCTTCTGTGGGATTCTCCATGCTAGCTTGTCCAGCCTCCTGCTTTGTGTGCAGTTTAAGGGTCAATATGAGAAGAGGGGCAGGATAATTGTACTTAGGGAAAAGCCTTGTAGTTTCTCCAGACCTCTGTGCTTTCAGGCCACTTGAGTGGAACTGTTTTCAGGCAAAAAAATGCTTTGCCACAAAGTGCAGTTAGGACTGAGATGAAGCTTGTGCAAGGGTGTTTCTCAAATGATGCCTGTGGGGTGGGTTGTGCAGGCACCTGCAGTTTTGGGGCACCTTTCAAGGCTAAGCCCCATGGCCTGACACTGGGGGGATGGGAAGGTCACACTGTTCAAGAGCAGGCCAGATCCTTTGTGAAGCCTGGAGGAAAGCCTCCCACTAATCCCCTAGTGATCTAGGCCAGGGAGGAATACTAACACACACACATCACTGATGTGTCTGCATGCTGTATGACAGCCAGAGGAAGTCCAGTGATTGAAGAATGCTGCCCATCCTAAGCAGCTGGAAAACATAATGTAGATTCCTGGGTTTATAGGAAGGCACTTTTACCTGTGTTTTTTTAAGTTTTTAAAAGGATCCCATTGATGTTGACCCTGACATTTTTCTGCTAGACTGTTATACCAACTGTGCAACATAAACTGTCAGGCCAGTTAACATTTAATTATCTGCTGGTGTTTCGGGGGGGGGGGCTATTCTACTGGCTGGCAGAGCCAGCTGGGGACCAGTAGCACTTACTGGTTTAGGACGAATGTCACCAGGTTCAGCTCGGCTGCTTGCAGAGTGAGCTCTGGTTTGGCAGCAGGTTCATTGCAGTTGTGCTGAGGAGTCTGATCAGGGGGGGTTAGGTCGGGTATCAGGAAAAAAAAAATTCACCCAGAGGGTGGTCAAGCACTGGAACAAGCTCCCCAGGGAAGTGGTCACAGCACCAAGCCTACCTGAGTTCAAGAAGCATTTGGATGATGCTCTCAGGCACATGGTGTGGTTCTTGGGGTGCCCTACATAGGGACAGGAGTTGGACTGGATGATCCTGATGGGTCCCTTCCAACTCAGCATATTCTATGATTGTATGATTCTATGAAATTAAGCAGCATAGTTAAACTGAGCTCTCCGGCTTTAAACGGGGCAGCCTGGTTCCTCCTTCCTCCCTCCTTCCTTACTCTCCCAGCATTCCCCACCCTTTTCCACTCTGGAAATAATAAAGCCTTTACCTTAAGGAGCCATTCAGGCTCCAGCTGACTACGTGCAGAGACACCTCAGGTGCCTCTGCTGCTTGCCTGGTGCCAGGACTGCAGCGCAGGCACACTTGGGTCTGGCATCACTCCTGTTAAGCCCCAGATCGCTGAGCGCTGAAGAGAAGAGTGCGCTTCAGAAAAGCTTGACTTGCTCTGTAGTGGGATAAGTAGGCTTGTTATCTCTGGCTACATGCCACTGTTATTAGTGCTGTGTTGTCTCTGGGTAACACTATCTGGATGTCCCTGTGTCACCCTCTCTGGTACCTGTATTATATGGTTCCTGCCATTGTCTGGGGTGTTCCAGCTCTTCTGTTTCATCCTGCAATTTCTTTGGGTTGTGCCACTTCTTAATGTATGCTGGGCCATTTCAAAGGAGGAAAAATTGTTTTTTACTGTGTCCTTGCAACCTCAGTTGGAGTCTCACAGGGTAGAGTACAGTAGATTGTAATTTCCTGGCCTTCAATAGTAAAAGACAACTATTCATGAGACATTTTGTACCATGAATAGCTCATCACTTAAAAAAACAAAGTGGAGTGTAGCACATGGAGATTCAGATTTATTTATTTTTTTAAATGAGAAACCAGAATAGGAAACTGTGAAGTAGGAGTCTCAGTATGAGAAAAGATTATAGCTGATTTTCATTGAAATGACATTTTTCTGATTTTTTTTTTTTTAAAGAAAAAATGTTTCCAAAGCCATACCAGTTGTCAAGAAGAGTGACAGACAAAGTAACTGAAGAAGTAGGCACACATCATGCTCTGTGACGAGGTGATTTCCTAGACCCAGATCCTCACTCATTCCCCTCTTTGTTGTAATACAGGTGTCTAAGGATGGAAGGATTTGTAAGTGATCAGCACAAGAGAAACTTGGATGGGCGATACTGGAAGACCAATGATCTGCTCCCAATCCACATGTGCCTTCCAAAGTGAAAAAGCAAGTGGCGAGTCTGCAAATAGATGCTTTAGTATAATTTTGACAGAAGAGTTGTTTGAAAGGCATTATTTTCCTCTCTGAAGAACAAAAGCAAAAATCAGATTTCAATACTTAAACATGGTCACAAACAACTCGGGTGGCCCTTTTGGTCCATGGTAGTCTTGTCATGGGATTGCAGGAGTGCTTTATGGGATCAAGTCTGGAGACAGTGGAAAAAAAAAAAAAGTGATAGCACATGGTGTGTATGGCAGAAGACAAAGGCTCAGCTGGTAGACCAAGTCTGGGGTCAGAAGCTGCTGGAGTTCCAGAAAGTTGTTTTTTGCTCAGTCTAGAACCTGAAGTTACTGCTGTTAGTTTGAGGCACCTTTCAGCCTCTTGGGGTCTCTCTGAAGTGGTCTGTGGATCTCGTGGGGTACTTCAGCAACTGGGGTGCCAGGACTGCCTCTGGTCACACAACCAGACTGTGTCTGGGAAGTGGCAGTCCTGTCACGCACAAGCAGACCAGCTCTGCTGGGGAAATGTAGAGAGAGAAAATGCCTACTGAAAAAAGTGCATGGACAGCCTGGGCAGAAGGGCACCGTGGCAGCACAGAAAGGGCAGTAGGAGAAAAGGTTTAGCAGGAGAGAGAAAAAACGAGGTATGGAGAGTTTGAGATGGCAGCATGATACGCAAAACATCTTTCAAGCAGAGCAGTGGGTGTGAGCACGAAAATCCAGAAGCTGTAGGTGTGTAAACTGTCTGTGTCACAGGGCTTGAGGCTCTGAAAGGCACGTCGGGTGGGCACCTGTCTCCCAAGCAGCAACCCAAGGAGGCTGCGCTGCTGCTCCCAAAGCTCGGGGCTGCCTGTGCTCACAAGGGAGGTCCTGGCATGCCCTGGGCACACCTCCAGCTCTGCTTCGCTGCTTGGCCAGGATGGCTCCGTGTCCGGGCGCGGGAAGGGCGGGATGCAGGAAGCTGGCAGCTCCCGGCCCCGTTCCCTCGGGGCCCGTCCCGCTGCCTGTTCCCAGAGCACACCTAACGCCCACGGACCGCGTTCGGCTGCCTGCGGAGCTCAGCAAGGGCCAGCCCCTTTGAAAACATGCCTCGGTCACGGTGGGGGAGGTACTGGGGATTGCACTGCTGAGTGGGTTTGTTTTATTTCGGTTGGTGGCGCGGTGGTTGTGCTGCCTGCCCAGGAAACCTCGGTATCAGGTATTCCTCAGCCTGGAGAAACTCAAGCCTGTGTTTCCCAGGAGAGCAGCCTAATAAGCAGGCCGGCTGTGGGAGGGGAACTTGGAGCTTGTTGAAGTTGGCTCTTGGCAGAATAAATTACACATGACTCAAAGGGCCAGGAAGGGAGCAATCAGGGGCAGCGTGGCTGCAGCCCGGGGGCTGCAGCAGGGCTGGGAGGGGAATAAGGCTTGGCATAAGCCCAGCACCGTGGCTGTTTCTGAAACTACAATCCTTGCTTTTTCCTTTTTGAGGAAATGATTACAGGACTTTTCTTTGGGAGAGAATTGTTGGAGAGGCGTTCCAAATAAATGAATATTCCTAAGTGCATTTCTTCATGAGCATCCCGGGCTCTGGAGAGGGTCCACAGAAACACAGGACAATGTAGTTCAGAAGAGACTACTGGTTGTCATCCAATCCAGCCTCTTGCTCAAAGTATGGTCAAGTACAGCAGGTTGCTCAGGGCCATATCAAGCTGAGCTTTGAGTATCTGCACTAATTTAGACTCCACAGCCTCTCTGGGCAGCCTCTTCCAGTGTTTGATTAGCCTCACTGTAAACATTTTTGTCCTTGTATCTAGCCAGAATTTCCCTTGCTGCAACTAGTGGCAACTGCCATTGTCCTTTCACTGTGTACCTCTGAGGAAAGCCTGGCACTGCCTTTCCTTAGGTACCTGATGGCAGGAGTTAGTGCCCCCTTGCCAGGGTTTTGCACTGGCCCAGCTTCCTGCTCAGCATCGCCATGCAGAGGTGTGTAACCCTCCCTGCACACCTGGGTTCAGCAACTAGCACAGCATCCTGCTGTTGCTCTGGGGGGACAACCCTGTAAGTCTGTGTTGGATTTGGCACTGTGGCGGGCTAAGTATACTATATCCCACTGAATTTTCATCTATGGTCTCCATTCCCTTGCAGTTTTCCCCAATTCCTGTTGAAATCTACAGCATTGTCTGAGTAAAGAATCATAGGGAGAGTGGCCAGCTACTATTTTTCATTTAGAGAAACACATGCTTTAGAGCAGGTGGTGTTGAGCAATTATAAATCACACTCAGCACCATAAATGTTTCCAAATATAAGCAGATATTCAGGAATTAATGTACAGGGAAATCAAATCTGTTTATTGTTACTTTATGAAGCTAAACCATTTACTGCTTTGTTTGCTCTGAGATATGAGTCCTTTGTAGGTAGTAGCTGTACACCAGCTGTGTCTGTAGTTCCCTCTATAAGAGGGATCATAGAGATCATAGAGGGAAGATATAGGCTGCAATGTGGAAAAGGAGTTTCTCCTATTCAGTAAAGATGAAAAGATGTGCTTGACATTGTCCTTCTATGATGCATGCAGAGATTCCTCATCAACTGTGGTGTAAATGGGACCAGTCAGTTCCATTGCCTCTGAATGGGTTCCTGGCTTGTTTGGTAAATGGACCGTGGCCTCAGGAGTGCCTGAGCTGGCTGCTTGTAGGGCTGGAGCAGGTCCAGAAAGGTCTTGACTGAGCCTGAGCTAATGACCCCCAGTAAACTTGTGTCTGCTCTTTGTGGACACAAAAATGGTTGTTATGCAGGGGCAGCTGAGGTCTACTGATGACTATGTTAGGGTGCCTCAGCCCCTTTCTGGACTGGGGACAACTGCAGTGATTTGTCTGCCTTTGAACCTGTCAGCTCACACATTTACATACTGTTACATTTAAAGTAAAAGTCCTTTTCCATTAAACTAATTTGGTAGTTTTCCATTAAACTTCCAATTTAAAGTAATTCATTATCCATCCCTCTGACCAGAAGAGTGGAAAGTTGACTGCATGGGCTTTTCTTGTTGTGTTTCCTAAGCTTTATCCCTTAAAAGAAGCTGGAAGAAAATCTCAGGGAATGTGTCTGTTAAATGGAGGACTGGGGCTTGGTGAAAGCAGCAGCAAATCTTTCCCTTAAAGATAGTGGAGCTGCTTGTGAGAGGAAGAATGTAACAGTGGGAACCTAACAAGATAGTGGACTTCATCACTCCTACTGAACACACACTGTGGAGCCCCAGCCAGTAGCTGGCATACCTCACACCTCTGCTGCTGTGGAGTTTTCCAGCTGTCCCATGTCTCAGCAGCACTTTGCCTTCTGCAGAGTGCTCAACCAGATCCTATCTTCCCCTTCATTGTGAGGTTAAAAGCCAGTTTCTCTGCCAGGTGAGTCTGCCAGTGCTCACTCCCAAATTACTTTTATCACCAGTTTCTAATACTTTGAAGAGTAAGATGTATTTAGTATGACATAAAAAGCGAAGTGAGAATCACAGAGGACTAGAGATTACCAGGAATATTTAAATGACAGGGCCAAAACCCCCTTGTCTACATATGGCTGAGAGTTACAAACTGGTGGTGAAAGCAAGACAATACAGTCTTCATGACAGCAAATCCATCAGTAACTTAAAGTGCTTCTGCCTGTGTTTCTTTCTCTCTCTTACATGGGTTAACTTGTGCTAATGTTTGCTTTAATAGTTTTCTGCAGAATTTATCAACAGTGGATTAAAGACAAGATTACAGGGCATGCAGCATTGGTTTGCTTCTTGTGGTAACCAGTGGCTGCTCTATGCTTAAGGCGTTTGCATGTCCAGGTCTAACTCACAATACATGCAAGCACTCGACAGCAGTCTTTTCTTCAGACTCTCTGTCTGAGATGATTCAGCCTGGAAAGATGCAGTCTCTAATACTAGATTTTTCTTCTTGAGCCAGAACTTTTTAACTCCTCAAAGAAACCCAACCCCATATTAATATAACACTCAATTACAAATGCCATTCCCTGACGTACTGTGCTGAATGCATTCAGAATGTTAAATTAGCTTTCGTGGTGCTTTCAGCTGCTGCTTGGACCTGCGTGTTCCCTAGAGACATCAGCCCTGCTGTTTGAGATGGCAATGGTCTGGCACAAGATAGGACAACAGAACCTGCTATTCTCTTTTACTGTCACCCCCAACCCCCTGACCACTTAAACTTGTGCTGATGAACCAGAAGCCTGTTGCTAAACAATCTTAGGAGCCCCACAAGATTTGCCAAGCACACTCACTTGCTGACGTGGAGAACCTCATAGGTAAACTGTCTCAGAAAAAATGAGAATAAAAGATATGATACACAAATACCTTTCTGGTATTAAGTGCACAGCTATGCCTGCTTTGTTTCAGAGAAACAAATGTGGTATTTACACAGGTTCTTCTGCTACTCTTTTCTAAATTAAACCATCACCTGTGCAGTTTCCTGTACCAACACACAGTTGTTTTTTCAGGAAATATGTTGGGTACTGAATACAATTAAAATATCAGTTTGACAAAACAAAGACTCTTAAAAAAGGAACTGGATGTACAAAGATACATGTTGTTAGGCCACATTCTTTCTAAGGGTAGCATCTGGGCTGCTGATGACACATGGGTTTAGAAAAATAATCAGCCACATCTCCAAGGAACGTTCACTTCTTATGCATTTGTTTGATTCTTTTGGGCCTCCATCTATATACAGAATTTAATTCTTTAAATCTAGTAGAGCAGCTGAGTTTCTTTCACTTCATTTTTCAAGTCATAAAGCCAGGAGACTGTGGGTTTGTTTTATACTTTTCCACAGGACAAGAAGAATTTTAGTGGGCATGATCTTTAAGACAAAGGATGATTTCAAGTAATTTGTATTGAAAGGTCTGGTGAAACATCCCCAAATGCTTCCTCTGTGTATTGACCCCTGCAATTTCAAAAGTAGTATAGCTTGGGCCAAAGGGTGGGGGTACTGTTAAAGCAATAATGTGTGTGCTTTTACCTGAGCTACAATAAAAAACAGTGGCTACTTCTGAATATATTGGCAAGGGTTATTTTTGTATCTCCCTGGGACCGCCTCCTAAGCATTTTTTCCAGATCTGAATGATGCTCTGACTACCTTTAATGGCTCTATAGCACCTTTGCTTCTCCTTCACCCCCCACCTCCCAAATATTTAGATTGCTGCCAAGCTCTATTTTGCTTTCACTGAGTGCATTACTCCTCAAATTTCCTTAATGCAGCATGTGGCATGTGCTAATGTACTTAGCCTGTGCCCTTGCTTTCCGCCAGGAAATCTGCCCTGCTCTTCCCTCAGAGGTTCTTGCCTCCAATGCAGAGGTTCCATGGCTGCTCAGGAACAGCAGCTGAGCTGCCATAAATTAGGGGCAGGTGGATTAAGGGAAATTGAAATGGATCCTGGTTTCCTCCAAACTTGAGTGGTGAGGGAGCATCATGTGCTGCTGAGCTATCCCTGAACCAAGAGGAAGAACTACCAAGAGAAAGCCAGGACAGAAAGCTAGGAGTGGAAACCACCAACATTTTTCCAATCTAAACCATCATTACTAATGAGTCACATGTGTGTAATAATGCTCATTATAGAAAAAAAAAATAAATTAAAAAATAGGGGCAATAAGAATGAAGTGTGTCTAAAAATTGTGCATAAGTTCAGGAAAGAGCTACTAGCTTCATGGCTGCTTCTGTGGAAGCTGAAAGATAAAACTGCAGCTAGAAATGAGTGAAAAGTGTTTTTTTCATTATTTTCTAGAACTCAAAAAGTAACCATTTGGGGTATTTAACTTCTTCAAATTGTGAAAAATTTTGCAAGCTCAAATCTCTAGTTTTAAATTTTC
The DNA here is from genome assembly GCF_000747805.2 of Chaetura pelagica. Classification (NCBI taxonomy): domain Eukaryota; kingdom Metazoa; phylum Chordata; class Aves; order Apodiformes; family Apodidae; genus Chaetura; species Chaetura pelagica. Next base: position 3,881,489 of record NW_009970716.1, read on the forward strand.
TTCCTTTCCCTTTTAATTTCTTATTTTTCCAGTCAGTACAAGAAGGTAATTGCAGGCAGGTTAAGCTTTTTCTTCCCCCTTGCAACAAGCAAGTGCAGATTTTTCTTTTATTCTTCTGTAACTTTTCTAAACTTTCTCAGATTTGTAAAAATTGAAGTGTCAGAAAGGAAAATGAAATTAGCAGATGTTACTCTGTCATTACTTAAAACTCCTCATGTTCCCACAGTAATGCTTCCCAATACGAAGAAGCTTTGAGAGGCTGCAGAATGACAAAGCAGGGTGAGAAGATGGAGAAAGAAAACTGAAAAATAAACAAAAACAAACAAACAAAAAAACCCCAAACAAATTAAAAGCTTCTTTTAACATTAGTTTTCCTTTTGTAATAGTTTCATGGATGCTGAGGAAAGAATGGCCTCATAACATTTGGAAAACTCTGAAATGGAAAAATGTCTTATCTGATTATAAATGTTTTTAGAAAACTATGAGTTTTAAAGGGCACTTCTATTAAAATTTCTATAGATTCAACTAAAAATCTACGGCCCTAATAATAAATATAGATCAGAACCACTCTTGTTCTGCTCATGCCTATCCAAGTTGTCTGGAGTCTGTTAGAAACATATAATTGTGCTGGAAGACACAAGTGTATTTCTAACATATTTTCTGGATGTTATGGTTGTTGACTATGATGGGTAGTGCATTAAGCCCCAGAAGTACTGTTTATATTTTATTTTGTTCCAGTTGTTGTGTACTGATATATACACACACACATCTATAGACATACGTATTTATATGTATGTTTGTGTGTGCATATCTGTAAAAGAATTATGAACCTCTCCCTAGATTAGAAACTAATGTCAGAGAGTACTACCTGTTTTAGGCAAGTGAAGGGAAGACAGGTGTCAGTCTCTTTCTATGTTCTTCTTTTGCACTTTTCAGCTTCTTGCTTTGTGGTTCTAGGATGCAAATCTGGGAGAAGCCCAGAACTTGAGAGATTTGGGAAGGTGGGGGCTTGGGTTTCGGTTATTTTTTGTTTTGTTTTGTGTTTTTTTTTCTTTCTTTCTAGAATTTTGAAACAAAGTTCCATGTGTCCATACTGAGATTTTTAGGGGGCAATAGTGAAGTCTAAACAACATCCGAGATGCCCTTATGCTGCAATAACAAGGTATACTGTGAAACAACTGAAACAGTGCTTACTTGCAGTTACTGTAATTTCTTCCCATTGCCTTCAGAAAGCTTTGGATAGCTTAAAAATATTCACTTACGATGTAATTTGCATGCAGCTGAAAACAAGGAAGAGAGGGAGAAAAACCCCTAAAACTTCAATGTGTGAAGAAAAAAACAGAAACAAATGCCAGTTGCAGTCAAATGCCAATTTTCATCCTTACTTTTTCTCTTTGTTCTCATCTCAGCTGGCATAGAAGCAGCCTTGGCAATGATGTAGTTTTGTTTCTGACTTTTGAAGTCAGTCTAATGTCCTCAGTCTTACCAGATAACATCCTCAGTCTCCTATACCTCCTGAGAGGTTGGTCGATTTGAATATGAGGGAGTCAAGAGCCTGAGAGAGCCTGGTATGTTATTGAGTCCAGAGTCTTTCACAATATTTCTAGTCTAACCTGAAATGGATGGTATTAGAAATTGCAGAGGAATGCCTGCTCCTAAAGAGTTTCCAGGGAGAATTTGCAAATGTTGGATTTAAAATCACAGAAGACTGGAAAATACACTTTTTTTTTTGTACCTGCTCTATGGTGGAACTCAATTAGATAGGCTTGTTATCATCTCAAGACATTAGCTGCTCTTCTTTTTGACCTCCTTGCATTTCTGCAGTTGAAAACAATCATGTACTTCTTGAAGTTTGCATTAGAGATTTTTCCATCTTATTCTTCTTCTTGTTCCTTCTGGCAGCAAGCAGAGCTTTGCAGTGGCCTGAGAAGGATGTGCAGCTGCTCCTGACTGAGCAGCCCTGGCCTCACACAGCCTGGAATGCCATGGGTCTTTTGACAGGATTAGTGCCAACACTCCTGCAACTGATTTAATATCAGCTGAGCAGCTTTTTCTTAAACAGTCCCAGTACTGTGGAAATGTTCACACTCAGCCTTTATCTCACCAAAAATTGCCAAAGAAAAGAGTGGCCTCTACTGCCTGAAGTCAAGCCTGAAAGAATTCAGTATCTGCAACTGTGTGAACCACTTCTGACCTTCTAGTGATGTGATCATGTTGATAACTGGTACCATTTATTCACCCCTCTTGTGAAGTTGAATTTAATAAATACCTGGGCTTATTCCACTTGCCTGTTGGGAGGAGCTTCTGCCAGAAGAAAGGAGAGTAGTTAAAAAAAATAAGAATTAATTGCAGTTATATATGAAAGAGAGCTCACATTTGGTCCTGCACATAGTGAGTTATGTATCTGTTCTTCAAGTGATGATGAACAATGTTTCTAGAGATGAGCACTGGCCTCAGGAACACTCTGTTTTCCTTTGTCTTACAAACACCATTGACTACAATGTTGTACCTGGGGTCAAGCTTTTAAGGAAGGTATCAATAGAAAAATAGTTAAAACAGACCACTGTAAGCCTGGGGATGGTAACTGGACTTAAAATTCAGTGGGGAGTCTCCATAAAGAAACAGCATCAGCCTTGTCAACCCATGTTTATCAATGTCTGGGCTGTTCTATTGCACCAGCTGGGATTTCTTCATTGTATCAGGTGTAATATACTGGGAACCATGACAGGACTGGATGCTATGATGAAGGCTAGGTGTTTGGTTCTTTTAACTCTCTAGCAGAAAAGGCATATTTTCTTTCAGGTGTTAAAATTTCCAGCAGCAAGGGGAAGCTGAGAAGATGCATGCTGTTTTGATGCCTCAGTGGCTGCAGCAGTATTAAAAGTTACCTTTTTGTCAAAGACGAGGAGTCACAGTGCTTCTATGATGATTTACCTGACAGTGGAAGGACTGAGAATATGTAAGGAATGGGTTGGGAGAGGAAAAGCATGATTGCCCCATTAAAATACTGTCCTCAATAAAGACATCCTCATTGGTGTACGTATAGTCAGCTTTCTACATGCATCAGGTTCAAATCTTTACTACTGAAATGTGTTGAGTGCAAAATTATTTTAATGGAAGGAAATGTATCCTATTATATGGATGTTTATTAGTCTGCATAAAGAAAAACCTGAGGGCAGCGTTGGTATAAAATTGGGACAGTCAGTGATGACAAGTCTATTTTCCTGCTCAGTGTTTTCAAGAAGTATTTATAAGAACAGATGGTGGGCAGCAGCAGAACATGTTCAGTTTTATCAGGACATTTGGCTAACAAGCACAGACTGAAATGCACTTCTTTCCTTCTCGACTTAATAATTTTAATTAGAGGCAAAAGGTGTGGTAGTCTCATTGTCTGGAGGTGTATGTGCAATATTGTCTTGGTTGGGCAGGACTGGGTGGGAGAGAATATCGCTGCCACTAATGAAGGGTGGTGCATATCTGTGCAATCTCTATTTTTTTTATTGTCTGGTAATCTAAAAAATGCAAATTCCAAATGTGCTATTGCACAACATACATAGAGACACACCGGGGCTATACTTTCAGTTAGTTGGAGAACAAAAACATGACTACAAAATATGTAAAAGTAATACCAAGTCACTGGAGAAGAAAGACTTTTTAACAAACAGTGGTACATACATTTATTACCTTGAGGGGGAATTTTCAAAGCTACCTGTGTAACTTAGCGGTCTCTGGAACTCCTTCACTACTTAAATGCTTTTGAAAATCTCACTTATTAACTAGTTATTTTGGATTTCATATACTCTCTCCCTAGGGACATCAAAGTGTTCCGGAAATAGTAATTAAGGATCATATGCTCTAACCAGGTCTAATGGAGTTCTTTTCCTATACCTTACTTATCCCTGGTCATATTTCAGCTTTTTTGCAGAGCTGCATATGCAGGTGATGATGTGCCTTTTGTCCTTTACCAGCCTGCCAGGCCTTGAGCCAGAGCTGCTTCTCCTGCTCTTGCACACCACAGAGGCAGGTGGGGAGGGTACCACTATTGGGCTGATCCCAAAAGGAAATGTGGAAATGACATTTGTACCCTGAGCAGCCCTGGCGTAGCACTGTGTGCTCCCTCTCTTGTGTATGGGTTATGAAAATATTCAAAGTGCCTTCATCTCATAAACAGGCATCTGTTAAGAGCTGTGTGCTTCTAAGATTCTCTGTGAGAAGCTAAGCTGTCACACACTTTGCCATCGCAGTCCTCCTGAAGGTGGCTGTAGGATATACCCACCACAAAGAAAGGTCATAATATTTAGGCAGAGTACTTTCTTAACTATAGGTCTGCCGCTGACTTCAGGTTTTTGTTTCACATGACCATAGGACTTTAAACCCATGGAATAATTTATTTTCTAAGAGCTTATTGAAGGTTTTCCCTTACTGACTGAAGTTCATTTCTTGAGAACTATTTTAAGGACTTTTATCAGGCTACTGGCTGTAAAAAGACAACACAGCTTTATCAGTCATCCCTTTACAGCCTTTTAGTCACTGCTCTTCTGAAGAAAGTTCAGTCTACCAGGGAAAGCTACTGGTCTTACGTCTCTTTATGACAAGGAACTTGCTTTTGCATCTCTTGGTGAGTACAAATCTCTGAGATTGACAAGAAGTGGCAGGCTGCCTGCACTGTGCTGTGTTTTGCCACTAGTTGGTGGGGGGAAAGCCCCAGTGGGGGGGCACAGGCGGGAAGGTCCCTGCTGCCTGGACCCTGCGTCTCAGGGCAGGAGGTTTCCTGCACAATGCTTGAGTGGGAGAACTGAGTTTTGGTGCCCATGCACAGCCATCAGCCTCACACAAGTTGCATCAGCTGCTTAGCATGATTAATGTTCTAGTCCTTATGGTCTGCCAGGTAAATGATGTGTGGCCTGTGTGGTGCATCACAATACATAGCTGCTCAATAAACCATGGTGGTTTGTTTAATAATATATGGTTTCAAACTTTAAGTACATAGTTAAGTGTTGGCAAGGGGGACGGATAAAAATCCTGATTACCAGATATGTCAGAGTAGTGAAAAGAGAATAACCCAATTTCCATCACTTTCTCATTCCATTATAGATGTTTCCAAATATCAGATACAGGACTGAACCTTGGAAATGCTGGAGGGGGAGGCAGGCACATTTTCTTGTGATGACAGTGTTTTGGGAAGTGCTAGTCCTTGATGGTCTGCAGTAAACCAGGGGCAGTAGAGAAATCAGGGCCAGCCTCTGAAAAGATAGATGCACAATATTCCTGTCAAGCTGCCTGTAATTACCAAACCATCAGAATACTCTGTTGCTTACCTGTACTGGTTACCTGAGCTGTTAAAAGACCAATGATAACAGAAAAAAAGCTAAAGACAGATCAGAAAGTTTTCTGATTTTCAGCCTTCAACCTCCCTTGTTTTGCAGTGTGAGGGGATACTATTTAAACAATGTCTGTGTATTAAGATATGGGTAGGCACATAAGCTTGTCCCTGTGCAAAGTTTTTACACACTTAGCACAATGCTGCCAAGATCCTTAGGCAGTGCACGTTGCTTTGTGATGCTGGATCAGCAAACCCTGGCGATTTATTACAGGTGAGTGTCTCATCCTCTGAGGAGTTGTTACGAGTTGGTGCCTGCAACTCCAGCACCAAACTAGGTGCAGAGGTAGGGCTGAACTCTTCCCTAAGTGCTATCCCATGGGCCCTTCTGAAATACACAGTACCACTCTCCTCTGAGAGAAAGGATTTTACTCATGGGGACGTAATGCCTGGCTCACTTGTCCCTTCCTCTGGATCTGTACTCGAGGAGCACAGAGCTGTGGAGTCTCCAATAAACGGCTGCTGTTCTGGCAACCCCCTAATTGTTAACAAACAATAAGAACAACTCTTTTGAACTATGTGTCTGTTGGTTATATTTGATTGGAAGGGCAGGTCAGTGTGCTAGAACAATTTAAATGTCAAGAAAGTAATACTATTTCATTGTTTAAAAAGTTTAGAGTCCCCACAAAACATTTTTTTAATGAGATGCTGTTTTACAGACAGCATAGTCTGTGTTTCTTGGTTCTTCTATTTGTACCTGCTTGTAAGACCTTGTAATACATAAAATAGTAATTGTAGATATTAGTGTAGATATCTGAAATCTAGATAAGCAAACCCAGGTTTAAGTACAATGCATTGCTCTTAATTGGAGAAGTGTTGATGACATTTTCTGATCTGCGTTAAGCAAGAAGACTGACTAAAAGTTGCTCTTGGTGTAAAGACCCCAGGATTCATGATCCCTGAAAAGGTCAGATTTTTGCACAATATGTTTTCAAGGCCTACTTCTATAAGCAGATAACTTCAGGTTGTTCCTATAGGCAGACAGACAAATGGGTGAAGGTTTGTAGATCTGATCTGAAATAGCACAGCTGGCACTACTCCACTGCCTTGAGAAGAGCTACTTTGGTTTACATGTGGTGAGATGCTGGCTCTGAGCATCCAGCATTCTTCACGCTATTGGTCTGAGATGAAAATGTAGATTTTGCTGGCTGACAAGGAAGGGTGTATCTCCTGTAGGGTGTGTCTGATCAGTTATGTTTCATAGATGTGTACTGTTTTTGAGAAGAGTGATAAATGGTTTACTAGTAACAAACCTGTCTCACCCCATCTAATCACCTGGAGTAAAAGCTGTTGAAAACAAATTTGCTCGTTGCTGTGTGGCAAAGTATAAACATCAAACCTTAACTCTTCCTGAGACTACAGCAAGCTTGTAATCACTTGTTTTTGTTGCTGCTTTTACTATTTGTGGTCAAATATCGGTAAACAAATATCTTCCTGACCATAAGCTGATTTAGTAAATGAGACAGATTTTGCATGGCCTCCTTCCCTGCCCTTCTGCCCTTAAATTGAATAATATACCACTCTGCAAATAGATACACTGACTTCATACCACCGTTATGGATGTGTCAGGTCAGCATTGGATGCCTAACTAATTCACATGCTGCTATACAAAAGGCAGGGCATTACCTGTAAGTTTATTTTATCTAAGCTGGAATTAACACAAATCAGCTGCCTTTGTTTTAGATGACAGAAAAATAATGCAAGAATGAGAATAAAAAAGCAAAGCAACAAGTTTTTCTCATTTGTTGGCATAGATGTAGGGATGACCTAGAATGTTTACTACAATGGATATTCACAATTTGGGGGATGTAAGTTCTGGACTTTGGCCTTTCTGCTGTTGCCTGGGGCTGGCTGGTGACATGGCCGATGGACCTGTCACAGTGCTGTCAGAATGGCTGCCTAAAGCTACTGTGGAGCATGTCCTGTAAGCTGCCAGCTGTACCCTGGCTACTACTTGGTGGGTTTCATGGGGGCTTTTCTCGTTCCACTGCTGCTAAGGAAATACAGTCTCTCCAGTACTTTTCCTCTGGCTACCTGCCTTCCTCGGTGTTGGGCTCTCAGAGTTGCTCTAGGGGAGTCCAGAGCTCCAGCTATACAAGATATCCTTCCAGAGAGCATCTCAGGTCAGCCCTGAGAGCAATGGCTTGAAACTGAGCTTGTTGTCGCCTTTCCATCCCATTCTTCCCTTCCAGACAGGCTGAAAGGAGGGCAAAGTCAGCACAGGATGGTGCTGAGTAGGCAGTCTTGGAGGTAGAGAATTCCTGTCTGACTGCATGTTGACAAGTATCAGATAAAGTAATTGTCTGTGACTTGACAATGAACCCTACATAATGCAAGGAAGGAGGACTTCTGGCATGGGGAATGCTGTGCACTCACCTGACATCATCTTGGAAAGTGTTCAGGAGCAGGGTAACAACAGGGCATTACTGTGTTAGGGAAAAGAAAAAGGAAAACGGTGAACCCTGCGAGAAGCCGTCAGGATAGAAACCTAACAAGAGCCAGCTGAACACAGTGGCTGGGGATATTCTCCTTTTATCACAGCTGACTGAATTACAGGGAAGAATAGAGTTGATGTAGGGGTGCAGCTGATGAGCTATGCCACTGAAAAACTGGGCTGGTATGTTCAGACATTGAGAGGCTCCGTCTTGCTGACGTTCTTACCCAGTACTGACTGTCAGAAATTCCTCTTCATTGTTCGGCCTCTCTGGCTTCTCTTTTTTCTTGTACAATTACTGGTTTTACTTCTACTGAGCTGTAACTACTAGGTCAGAGCACAAGCTGTTAATTGTGTGTGTGGTATAGATGCTGAACAGGTATAAATTAGAAAAACATTTCAGTTCCAGTAAGTTCCTCATACCTAATCTGTGTATGTCCATGCAACACATACTACATGTGCAACTTCTAGAGCAGAAGCCTTTTGCTCTCCTCATACCATGTTTGACATGCAGCTTTGCTTCTGGCATCCACTCTTAATATTGTGACTTGGAAAGAGTGTGCATAGGGCAG
>NW_009970716.1:3890239-3895429 GCF_000747805.2 Chaetura pelagica
AAGAGTGTGCATAGGGCAGGACAGCTCACTTGGAGCTCAGTGTGGAGAACACTACAGAATTGATTATACTGACTCTGAAGGATGAACAGTGGAAAGCTGGCAGTTAATTTTTGATGATGGGCATAGCACACACCTCTGCAGAACCTATGCACACACATTACTGAAATGATTCAATTGGCAAAGGCCAAGGTCAAATACAAAACACAGAGCAGAATTTCTACATACAATTCATTTAATTTCATTAACTGGTTTTATGATTGATTTGTCAGAGGGAAGTCTATTTACAAAGACAACCTAGGTAAATATGATTGATTGCCTTTGTCAGCTTCTGCAATTTCATTTTTTAATATAGTCATTTCAGATATGGATTTCAGATATCAAAAGGGATAGAAGGAATACTGGAAGGAAGCAACCATTTGCCTAAGATTTACATAAGATGTACAGCATGTAAAAATTTAAGAACCACATTTGGAACTTAAGAGTCTAAAGAAACACTGGTTATATGAAGAAATACTTCTATGCTGTAAAATCCTAGATACCAACTTTTATTTAGCATCCTTATTGTTTTGTGATATATGAATGGCAAGGTGAAGTGATATAAGCAGTGTTTCCTGTTTTTTTACACTCAGCTATATAATTCATGTATGCATTCTGCATGTCCAAAACATTAATTAAATTACATTAAGTAAACTCTATATTTTGTGAGGGAGAATTTAACTTGAGTAAAGCATAATAGCCATTAAGTTAGTTTGCTGTAATTTAGAAAATACTCCTATCATAAAACTCTGTTGCTAGTACCCCAAAAAAGAAATGTAAATTATATTATGGCAAGTTGGTTGCAAAAGCAATGAACAGTCTGTATTCCTCCCCAAAAGAAGAAAAAGTGCAGGGATCCTAAGGTAAAATAACAGGTACAAATAGCCAAGTTTTGAAACATATCTTAAAGGCTGAAAATTTCAAGCTTTATTCAGTGAAAAGATGATAGATGGTGCTTATCATCAGCCTCTGTTAATTCTCTGTCTGCATAACTATCCCCTCTTTCAGTGGCTCTCTACTCATGTTCCAACCAGGCAGCCATGTTTAAATGATGGAAATAAAGGACATGGGCAATATGTTGTAAAAGGGTAAACTGGTATCTTGAATAGCATCAGGAATGATTCTGAAGTGATGGGAGCCTAATGAGCAATGTATAAAATGCAGTCCTTGTGACAGGCTTTTAGAAAAGTTACTAAAAAGCTGCTGAGCTGAAAACTGTGGTGAAACTGAGGGAGTGTGATATCTTAGTTCTTACTAGAAAAAGGCTAATGTTACATCCATCTTTAAGAAAGGCAAGCAGGAGGGCCTGGGAGGAGGAACTGTTGACAAGCGAGGCTCACCTCAGTCCATGGAAAGAAGTCCTCTGGGAAATAATTTCCAATCATGTATGGATGGAAGGGCAAACCAAGTGCAAATCCTGGTGAAATGACTGCCTGTATTGATGAGAGGAGAGTGCTGGGTCGAGTATGTGTTGACTTTAGTGAGGATTTTGACATATCAGAAATAGGTGAGAAAACCAAACTTCTCTCAGAGGTGGCAGATGATATAAAATGTGCCTAAAATGACTTCACTAGACAGGTAGTGCGGCACTGGAAGAGGTTGCCTGGGGAGGCTGTGGAGTCTCAGTCCTTCACTGTTTCCAGAACTTGACAGAAGTCACAGCTGAGCTGAGGAGCCAGTGTTGGAGGCAGTCCTGCTTCCAGAGGTTGGAGTTAGTGACCTTCACAGGCCTCTTTTGACCAATGTTTCTGTGACTATGTGTTTGCTACTGACCTTCAAGTAGCACTACAGCAAAGCAAGCAGTGAGCTACTCCAAGCATGATAACCTTTATTCCTTCTTGTGAGGTAGTGCAGCCACACATGGGATGACTCCTGTTGAGACTGAGACCCTGCTAATATAATCATGTCATTCCTGGCTCAGTTTCAGTAGCACTTTGTGTGGGTGTAAGAACTGCTGAAGAACCCTCAATTGGACTGCAACGGGAATCCACATGCCACATAAGCCAGGAAAAGAGCTTAAGGCTCCCTCCTCCCCCTAACAATTTATCTGCAGTGTCAAAGAGAAAGTGGGCTTCATCAAGGCATTGGCATCGTCGAGTCAGTGCCACCTCCCACTGTGTGGGTTTGCAGGACACAACAAGGCTGCGTGAAGAATCAATCCCTGCCTGGCTCCTTCCATTCCCCTCCCTGGTTATGGTGCTTGCCCCAGCATGCAGCACACTGCACATGCTGCTGCCTACAGCCCTCCCAGACCAAGAGGGATCTGGGACATCCAATGAAACTTGGTGCCCAGATGTGCTTTGTAAGTTGTTTTGGGCAACATCATTCCTCTTGCTGGGAGAAAGATGCCAAGGGACACTGCAGCAAACAGGAAAAGATTCACCAGTTTTCTGCACGCATCTTGGGCAATATTTGTGCTACAACAAATGCACCATTTGATTTTGTCCTAGAAAGTGCTTACAAAATTAACAAAAAAGAAACACCATTTTATGTTTTTACCTCTGGAGAGATAAAAATGTCTATTTTAGATTGCCCAGATATTGCCTGCATTGAGTTGTTTACTGCAACACAATGTTTCATTCTTCACTGACTAACTTTCCTTACAGAGCCTGCCAAGCACAAATTAGGTCAACCTAAGCAGCAGTATGAAATGTAATTAGCCAAAAACTTTCTTAATTAGTGCTGTTATTCAGGGTGGGGAGAGCTTAGCTCACAGTGAGTTGGGGTAGGGCAAGTTGGTAGAGGGAGACTCTTTCTAAAGAAAGGTGGATCTAATGCTGCATAACTTGTGAAATTTTGATTGCCATGTTTCATGACCACAGCAAGAGCTGTAATTTGTGCCTGCAGGGTGCTCTGCCTTGCACTAATAGATTACAAGAAAACAACAAACTAATCATTCTTCTGGACAACACCTTCTTGCAACTAGAGTCAGCAATTCTAGGTCTTCAGGCACTCTGTATCAGAGTCACAAAAGTGTTGGTAAGGAACTGTTTCCCTCCTGAGAGAAGCACCAGCTGTGCTGCACTGTCTCTGCACAGCAGCTCCCTTTGGAGCAGCTGAGCAGGGACTGGTGTAGTTCACACTGTGTCCATGTATCTGGGGTCCAGTTCACGAAACCACTTCATATGGCATATAAAAGACAGGTCAGTACAGCTTCCAGCAGGCAACTACCTGCAACACCATATTTGAGGTTATTGGCATCTTAGCTGTCAGACAAGCCTGGGACTAATGGCATGAGATTAAGTTACTTTGATAGCTCTGAAGATAGTAAACACACAAGAAACTTGTGCTAGCCCTTACCCAAGCCATAAGTGGATTAAGAGAGATTTCCACTTCTTGCCATCAAACAGCTTTCACATTCTTTCACCTCTCCCCTCCAGTCACTGTAAAATGCTGACCAATTTCTAGCCCAGCTTTTAATTTCTGCTGCTCTCCTCAGATTTTACTACCCTTTATAATCTATCCTCCATCTGGAGTGAATAAAATAATTTGTACTTTTCCATGTACAAATGCTGGCGTGTACGCATGCAGGACAACTTACTGCTTAATATTTCTGATTAATATAGAATCATAGAAAGGTTTGGGTTGGAAGGGACCTTAAAGACCATCTAGTTCCAACCCCCCTGCATTGACAGGGACACCTCCTGCTAGATCAGGTTGCTCAAGGCCCCATCCAACCTGGCCTTGAAGACCTCCAGAGAGGGTGCAAATATATATCATACACTGATGAGAATCTCTGGGAGTAAAGGGCTAAATATAGAATTAGTAGGCATAGGCTGTAATAAAAACGCACAAGGGTCAATATGGAGAAATATGCATGGGAATAAACAACAAAGTTCTAAAAAGGAATTATTTTCACACTCGCTGTGCATGAACCAACTCATGTCTGAAGGCAGACTAACTTCATTTGTGCAGTATTGCACTCAAGCTAATAAAGCCTGGAGAGAGGCATGATAATAGGATAATATGTGCAAATTAACATTCCCACTGGATGAAATCGCTGTAGTGCAAAGCAAAACCCCAGATCTGCATGTAGGTCCCTCACTAAGTTTTAAAGTATGGTGTAAATGTCATATAAACTTTGTGCTGATCCATCACACAAAGGTTTTTGTACTCGTTATCATCATGAGAATTGTATCTTACCAAGAAAATTGGCATCACTTTCAGGACAAAGAGCACCCACTTAAGTGCCTTGTACTGAAATATTATCACCTAGGCCATACAGCAAGCCTCAGGGTTTGCCATGGTTCTTAACTAGGTCTCATTTACTGAGAAAAAAATGTTATAATATCATAGAAGTTGGACTGCATTCATGATCCCATTCTTTCAAAAGCTGAGAAGGTGACTATTGTAATATATGTTGTGCAAGAGCAAAGCAAATCTGATTAAGAAGGGTTACATCCATGAAGCATTAACATTTTATTCAAGCTCATCACCTAGATAGATTACCTTCCTTCTGCAAGTGATAGAGGAGTCAACAAGGACAGGTGCTATCCTGGACCATGTTTTCACCAACATGGAGGGGCTGGTGGGGAATGTGAAGCTCAAGGGCAGCCTCGGCTTCAGTGAGTAGAGCTCAAGACCCTTAAGGCAGTGAGGATGGTGCACAGCAAGCTTGCTATCCTGGACTTCAGGACAGCAGACTTTGACCTCTTCAGGGACCTGCTTGGTAGAGTACCATGGGATAAAGTCCTGGAGGGAAAAGTAGCCCAAGAAAGCTGGTTAATATTCAAGGATCAGCTCCTCCAAGCTCAGGAGCGGTGCATCCCAAGAAGTCAGTCAGAAACACCCAGAGGCCTGTGTGGATGAAAAAGGAGCTCCTGGACAAATTCAGACACAAGAAGTAGGCCTACAGAGGGTGGAAGCAAGGACAGGTAGCCTAGGTGGAATACAGAAAAATGGTCTTCTGAGCAGCCAGGTATCAGTTTAGGAAAGCTAAAGCTCAGATAGAATTAAATCTGGGCAGACACATCAAGGGCAACATGAAAAGTTTCTAGAGGTATCTCAGCGATAAGAGGAACACCTGGGATATGGAGAAGTCTGAGATTCCCAATTACTTTTTTCTGTCAGTCTTCCTGGGCAAGTGCTCAAGCCAAACTGCCCAAGACACAGAAGGCAAAGGCAGGGACTAGTCTAACCTCCGTGTCCAACAAG
>NW_009970716.1:3895445-3918201 GCF_000747805.2 Chaetura pelagica
CCTGCTGAAAAATATGCTAAGGCACATGGAAAATAAGGAGGTGATTTGTGAAAGTCAACATGGCTTCACTAAGGGCAAATCATGCCTGGCAGATTAGGCAGCCTTCTATGACGGGGTTGCAGCATTAATGGATAAGGGAAGAGCAACTGATGTCATCTACCTGGACTTGTGCAAAGCATTTGACACTGTCTTGCATGGCAGCCTTGTCTCTAAATTGGAGAGATATGGACTTGACAGATGGACAACTTGGTGGATAAGGAATTGGCTGGATGGTCACACTCAAAGATTCTTTGATTCTATTGATAATAATTTATTTAGACTTATTTTAGTTTTAAAGGTATCTACACATTTTTAAACTAGCATCATTTGAGTTTATCAGTGATTTCTGTGCATCCAGCTATCAAGAATGAATGTGTGCACCTTAGAATTAAATATCTAAGTGCATATTTAAATAGGCAGATTAAAAAGGCCTGTTGGCTTAGTGGTGAGCTTGGCAGTGTTAGGTGATGATCTTAACAGTCTTTTCCAATTTAAATGATGCTTTAGTTCTATGTTTGCCCTTACAGAAATGCTTAAATGCCTGCTAAAACAGACTTGTCATCTAACTCCAAGAACATGACTGAATGTTTCACAGAGAACCAAGCCCACTTCTGCTTTGATTTTTGGCTGTGATGCAGTTTTGTGCTCACAGTATATATACATTTTCCCCTCTATGTAAATCATTTTATCACTTATATCAAATCTCTGATAATGTTGTTAAAACAAAGTATATCATACACTTAGAAACAAAGATCTTTAGTGCATAGGTTGACAGCCTTTCTGTATGAGTGCAAAAATCAATCCTTCTTCAAACTGAGGATTAGCCAGATACACAATAATGATCAGGTTTGTAGTTTTTGTCAAATCTTATAACCAAGGTCTGCTTAAATAAAAGAATGTGTTAAAAAAGATTAGTGGATTACTGCAGGCTCTCACAGTCTGATGCCACTTTTCATGCTTCTTGGATGGCTTTTAGCATGTCTCGGCTGCTGCCAGTCAACACGTGCTCTTTAAGCATGCAAAATAATGCAGGAATTTAGGAGTGCAGTGCTGATGGTTTGAATGAGATGGCTATTTGGTGAGCTGCTGACATAAAAGGCTTTTCTTTTTCATCAGAAGGATTTTCTACAAAGACTGGAAATTATTCTGCCCTTCAGTTAATACATGCCCAGTTAATACATATTGTCCTCTTCCAGCTATTGACTGTAGTGGGCTTAACCAGCAGAGGATGATTTACTCTCACATTTTCTTGTGGGTCACACACTGCTCTTCACACTAGCATTAGCAGCCACTGCCAGAGCAGCTCACAGCTGCTCACAGCAGCACAGATAGTGCTGGTCAGGGTGTACACCCTCAGCCAGGAAAAAAAAAAAAAGGGTTGATGTGTCAGGCTAACAAACAGACAGACCAAATGGTCTGACTACAGAATTGATTACATTTGCTATTTTGTACTGGAGACCAGTGGAATTACAGTGCTCCTGCTTTACAATCACAAAATCTTAGGGGTTGGAAGGGATCTGAAAAGATCATCTAGTCCAACCCCCCTGCCAGAGCAGGATGACCTAGAGTACATCACACAGGAATGTGTCCAGGCGGGTTTTGAATGTCTCCAGCGAATGAGACTCCCCAACCTCTCTGGGCAGCCTGTTCCAGTGCTCTGTCACTCTCACAGTGAAGAAGTTTTTCCTTATGTTTATGTGGAACTTCCTATGCTCCAATTTGCACCCGTTACCCTTTGTCCTATCACTGGACACCACTGAGAGGACCTGGCTCCTGACACTTGATGTGTGGACTGTGCTATCTGCACTGCATCCTCAATAGCCTGATTTTATACACTCAGAAGAGTGGACCAATAAGCTTCTAAATGGGGGGTATCTACTTGGTGTGACAGCAACACCCACAGCACACTCAGATGCTGAGATAATAATGGTTTTGAAACAGGCTTCAAAAGTTTGAGTTAAAATGGTCTGCCCTTGCTGATTCATTAGTTTAACTAATTTTGGGAATTCTGTGTGGGGTTGTTGTGACTATTCAAAAATGATTGGCATTTAACTTGAATTTGTCTTTGAAATAATAGCTTTCTGATGACTAGTGCTCCACACTTCACAAAAAGGAATACTTCCTTAGCAGTGAAGCAATTCTCAGCTTTCTGATTGCCAGTGCACATCTTCACCTACAGCTTTGATTTAATGGGAAGTCTTCCTTCCTTAAACTTTTAATGAAGAATCCAAAATAGTTCCTCAGCTATAATTTTCCCTGTTACTCTGGAATTGCAAGTCAAACACCCTAAAATGCTAGTGTTTTCAAAGTTTCTTGGGCTGTTTCAAGAAAATTCAAGATGTTTATCATAACCACAATACTTGATGCTGCAAGGCACTTTTGCAGTTCAAGGGACAACTCTGTCAGATCACATCTGGTATCACATACTAATGTCATATTGGTTATAAACAACATAACGTCTGATAAGTACTGAGACAATTGTTCCTTAGAAGAAGTGACTGTACAGCTGTTGCCAAGAAAGTTCAAACTTGTCCATACCATAGCAGCAAGCTTCTGCTAGTCATAGTGTTTCTGTGAAACTGCGCAGGGCAGATACCCAACTTCTAAAAATTTCAGTGCATGAGACAAGCCCCTGTCATCTTGTGTACAGTATCACTCATGAACAAAATGTGCCTGAAACAGGTGCAACCCCACAGAGTCAGATTCAGACCTTTTTCTGTAGTCACCTTTTGCACTTTTTCCATAATCTATGCACTACTGCAGGTAGCTGACACGCAGGTATGTTGTTACTAATTTCTATTAAAACCTTAGGGTCTCAATGTGTTGTACAGAACCTGCAGAATGCTGCAGAAGGCCTATGCACATAGTCTAAATCTAAAACCACTACTATTTCAACTTCAGTTTCAGCTGCCATCTTGCAAACCACTGTTACACAAGGTGATGGTGGGATTATTTTGCTGTCTTTCTGTTCATGAGCAATTTGTTAATAATTGAATTTATTTAAATATTGCTTAAAATTTATTCAAAATATTGTTTTTCCTATCATAATTCATTAAGAAGAGAAATATGTCCACTGCAAGAATGGACAGGTGTAAGACAGTGTACTCTGATACTACCAAGTTCCTGCAGATCATTGAGTGATTGTCATCTCTCATGCTTTCTATGAGCTGCTTTGAAAATTTGACTTTGGAAAACACATTTTTCTTAGGTTTTCATAATATTTCGGAATTTTTACTTCAATATCAAGTTTTAAAATTTTTTCCATGTGTCTCTCACACGTGACTGAGGCTGTGGAGGCATTTCTTGTGACTGCTGCTGTGTCTCCAACAGGGGCTGTTGCAGCCTTTCAGTTGTGCAGTGAATGTAGAGAAAACACTTCTGATACACCCATGCTGCAAAATCTCCACAAATATGTGGCCAAGCTTACAAGCTTACACACAAGCTTAAAACAATGAAGCATTCACAGTCATTCTGTTTTTCACCTCCGTATTCCAAAATCCAGTAAGAGGAAACAGTACCATTAGTTTCTAATGCCAGACAGCATAATATATTAGCCAGCTAATTGCTGATCCATTAGGAAACAGGGCCCTGTTAGACTAATCATGGTGATCACCTGTTGTCACATTCCAAGAGATGCTGCTCAGTGTAAGCACGTGCTCTGTTTCCACTGTCTTTAGTTTTCAGCTTTTGTAGATCAGTTACTTGGAGCACTAAGGAGGGCAAGAAATTGTTAACTATGATGAAATCGCGGCCTTTCCTCTTTTGAAATGGCTGAAGGAAACACATGAGGGCAGGCAGTACCTTGCTCCTGGGAATGGGGAGCATCTGCAGGGACCATTTAGAGGGCTATCGCTTCCCCCAGATTGCAGCTGTGGTCTCCTGGTCCCTGCTGAAGGAGCAGCCATGTGCTGGGTTTGTGAGTGTGAAAGAACTATAATTTTCTGTGTACATTTTTCTATTAAAAGTTTGATTTGCTGAATTACAATTTTCCATCAGAAGTAAATTATGGAT
The DNA here is from genome assembly GCF_000747805.2 of Chaetura pelagica. Taxonomy (NCBI): domain Eukaryota; kingdom Metazoa; phylum Chordata; class Aves; order Apodiformes; family Apodidae; genus Chaetura; species Chaetura pelagica. Next base: position 3,899,496 of record NW_009970716.1, read on the forward strand.
ACTTCCTTACCAGTCTTTGTTAAACTGCATAAATGCAAATTAAACATTCCTTATGGCATTAGTAGCCTAACACAATGTATTATAAAGGTCATATTTATAAAGGGATGTTCTATACTGCATAGTCTGAGTGCTGGAAAGTAGCTCAAGCCAAGTCCTGCTGCAGTAATCTTTCCTTACCCTTTGTGCTCCCGGAATTCTGCAGCGTGCTGACTGTCCTGTCAGTCAGTGCTGTGTACAGTGCTCAGTGGCACTGTGCATGTTGGAAAGGTATTGAATTTATAAGTTCTTTGAATTCCATTGATATCATAACAAAACACTATTTAAGTCCCTCAGCAGGCAAAACTAGCTGAAGAGACCATTTTTTTTTCTCCCCTGGATATGATCCACATAATCAAGGCATTAATCAGTAGACTTCCAATGAAGGGAGAGTCAGAAACTCGTTTTCTCAGAATACACCTACAAAGCATAAGGTGAGATTAAAGCAATATCCTGTAAAAAGTCTCTGATTCTTTTCTCTCTTGAACTACCAATGATACTAATTGCATGGGGAGGGGGGGAAGACCAAAGAAGTAAACTAATAGCTGTTATCCTAATTCTGTGGAGTCTTTATTTTGTGTAAGGTTGAAGCTTTAGGTGTGTTTAGTATCTGTTTGATTTCATTAATGAGACTTCATAAATTGTAAGCAAATAAAGAATGCAGAGGGGAGTGGTTTCAGGCTAAGTATGAGAATTTTATTGCTGTCTATCAAAGATCTTCTCCTAAAATGCTAATTTTTTACATATTAGTCCTTTGATCACTACAGATAGTGAATGTTAATAAAATAAAACTCACATGGTTCTTGTTATTTTAAACGGGAAGTGAATTTTCATTGGTTCATTTGGGTTATACTGCTATCACTTTGCAAATCTCAAACCCCAATATTAGAGAGTATCCTTTTTAAGAAGAATATTTCTGGAGATGTGCCTGAATATCACTGGCTTGAAAGCACCGGTATTCCTCACTTCTGAGAGCTAAATTAATACTCCCACTGATCCCACAGCAAGTAGCAGTGCTGGGTGTATGGCTTCCATAAGGCAAGACTGGACAGAGTACTTCTAATTTAGTTGGGAGGTGAGATGACAGGACCTGACAGACTCTTCTGGCAAGTCCACAGCAAGGCTGTGGCATGGCTCCCCCAGCTTTCACAGTGCTTTTTGTTTAGGCAGTAGGAGAAAAAAATACACCCTGGAGGAAAAACATTGGAAGAGAGGAAAACACCACTCTCTTTTTCCTTTCCTTAGAGCCAGGTAATGCATATTTACTTTGCTCAGATGTTTTTTCTGCTATAACATAAAATCTACACTGATGTTGTAATGAGGCAATGTTTGTAGATATTCTTTAACTTAGCCTTTCAGGTATGAATCAAGATACTCTTAGGGGGAAAAATTCTCATTCATTTAATAAATCTTAGGAATTTTTAAAGCAACCTTCTGTATAACTTATGATAAAACACTTCTGTGAGCATTTTATGTGGATTTCTCCTGTCCCTTTTAAACCTCTCCCCTTCTTTAAATGCTTTAAGAAGGAGTAAAAAGCTTTGCAGATACATAAACACGTACAGTTCTGACTCTGCCTCCATAAATCAGCACTTCCCAATGTAACAGAAGGAAATTTCTTGATACTGGTGTAGAGAGGGGCTGATTGTGGAGGAGGTAACACCACCACTTTCAGGGGTCAGTGTGAAGTTCCTTGAGAAAGAGGCCAAGAGCCACTTCAATGACACTAGAGGAGAGGTCTTCTCTGTAAGCAGATCTGAGTGAGGGTGAAGGGCAGACACATGGTGCTTCACCCTGAAGGTCCTGGGAGTGGCTTTCCCACCCTCCTGGCACCAAAACATGTATGTGCCAAGCAAGTCAGGAATCACAGTCCCTGGGCAATTTCTGGCCAGGGGCAGGGAGCAGTGGGGTGGGAGAAGCACCTTGCCCAGGCACCTGTGCTGGAGCCTGGGGCTGCCTGGGAAGGAAGCTGCAGCCAGTGCTGCGAGGAGGGTCCCCAAAATGAGAGACACAGGGAAATTACAGAGGGTAAAAGTTATGCTAAGATGTGGTGACACCTCAGGGCATCTGTGGGAAAGACTTGGGGCTCCCATATATTATTATTAATATTTCTATTAATATTTAATTTTAATTACTATTTCTTTATTCGTTCAAGGGCAAAAAGCAAGGTTCTTCTGTGCCTCTCCTCTCACCCCAATGGTAAGGAGCCACAGTTAGCTGAATTAATCTTTAACAAAGAATACTTCCTCCTGTTTTTCCTGGGAACTCCATATCTCAAGTCTCTCCTGAGCATGTGCAAAGTGGGAATCATAAATCCTCATCAACTCCAGGTATATTGTCAAAATAGCCTTCTGACATAGCACCTGGGATGCGATGTGCTTAGAGGAAATGTTCCACTGTTCTGGAGTCCTCCCTTGTGTTTGCAAGAGTTCAGATCTTGCCAGATAAGCACAGGAGGAACTGGTATTTAAATATTTTATTTCAAAATGTAAGTACGAAGTCTTTGTAAAGCCTTCAGCTACAAGACAAACATTGCAGGGGCATAACCAGAAGTGGGCTCTAAATATTTTTTCACAAAGTGAACAACATGAAGCTCTTCTCCATAGAGTTCCCCCAAGGTGCTGGTTCTCTGGACACACTGTGGCAAGATCCATCTCACCCAAAGACTGTGCAGGTTACAACCTGCAGAGCAGATTTTCTTTTCTTCAATGACACTGGCAAATTTTATGGTCAGAGTAGGGAAGTTGCTTGAAGTAAGGTTGGGAAAATCCTACATTTGTATGCAAAATGTTATTCTGCCATACAGATATTCACATACACCTCTCCAACCATGGAGCAGTTCATTACTCTACTGAGCCACAACAGCATTGGATGATGGTCTATCACCATTCTACCATGATATTGTGTTATTACTCCATTTAACTGCACTGACAGCAATGGAAATAAACGTAGCCTCTTGAAAGGCCGATCGCGTGCCATCCATACTTGAAATGTCTTTCATCAGTAGACATGGGGTGGTGGGTCTGACACATACAGCAGAGAAGGATGCCTTTACTGCATTTGGATGTGTGCCCTAAAAGCACCCATATACCAGAAGGGAAATACCAGTGCTGGTCCCATTGTTTTCTCCTCAGCCAGGTAGATGTCTATATGGTCAAATGATAATATTCTAGTTCTATGAAAGCCATGCATAAGTATCTATGTTAATGAAGATGTAATCTGCTTTAGAATGGGAAAACTTGTAATAGGAAATCAGAGGATAGTTCTGTGATTTCATGCACTGCAGCTTTCACTTGCTGTGCTGCATTCTATTTACATAGTGTTTAAGTGCTCCCATGATAGAGCAGGCATTTCTTTTGTATAAACACAGACTCATGAGAATCCCTGCCTGGGCTCTGGGCCATTTTTCCTCCTGCATATATTCTACTGCAGTTCCCAGGATGTATACACATGCAGAAGACAGTAGCTGTAACAGTGATAGCATTACTGAGAGGTAGCATGAAAAATTAATTAAAATCTAAGTCTGAGATAATGCTGGAATGTATATGGTCATTATCCACAATAAACTTACAAGTCTGAAGGCAAGAATTATCAGGGTTTATTGCAAGCTCACTGCTGGCATGTTAATCAGGTTGCATAAATGATGGTAAAAATAGTGCATAGTAGCAGCCAGCAAGTAACCTGTGGTAGAAAGTAAATAATGGCATCAAAAGAACCAGAAACCAGCAAGTAGTTCCTCAGCTCTCCATGGACATTGTCCTTCCCACACAGTAACAGACCCTCAAACTTGGCTGAAATGTGCTGTAGTTCAAGCCTATTATGAAGACATAAAATGTTCATTGGAATGAATTTTCTGCTTCCTCTTTCATTCTAGTGAGAAAAATAGAATTGCAGAAGTCCATTTCTCCTTTAACCATTGTCCATAAATGCTTTTAATAGCATCACCTTTCATGATATGACATTAACTACAGTTACTTAAAAGGCTATACATGGCTCAGGTATCACAGAGAACATTTTCTCCTGGCAAGTGTCACCAGTAAAAGCACACATTATAGAGCTACAGATTTATGGTCAATAAATATTAATTTTACTTTTGCTAGACTTTATAAAGCTCTTGAGATGGTCAAAGAAAGAATTTTTTTAAGTAACTCTTTGCCAAAAGAAATTTTCAATACAGAGAAAATTCTTTGTTCCACTGGGTCTCTTTAAGAAATTACTAACAATGGAGAATGTGTGATAAAAGCCATTTTTGCTTGTTACTCTTTATGAATAATGTCCCCCACACATGACTAGTGTTGAGCAGAAAGAACCCATAAATATACTTGATTAATATACATGCCTTTCCTTTCCCTGTATATCAAGTTTAAACTGGGTACAATCAGGTTATCTGTGAGTATAGTAACTGTAAGTAGCATCTGTATAAGGTCATTTAGAGGAAGTAAATACCAAACTTGCTTTTTGTGCCTATTTGTTACAGCAAGACCACTCTAAGTTTGATCACTGATAAAGAGCAGGATTGATTTCATCTAGCTACAGCCATTTCAAAATTAAAATAACAAATTATGAAAATATCAAAATTATCTCTGCCAAGCAATTTCCAGTAAGAATATTCTGAGATTTCCTTTTTGCAATAGGTCTTTTGTGAACAGAAAACAGGGAGTTTTGTGTTACAGTGCTTATAAAATGGGCAAAATTTTGATTTAATTGTTAATTTAGAAATGGTCTTGGAAGCAATTTTCAACCAGCTGTATTTCTGTGGACTATTCCCTCAGTGCTGTTCCTGACATACGGTATTACTAAATGTCACAAATCATCCTGAGACATCGCATATTGTACAGTGCAGATTATTTATTTTGCCAAGTCCAGGTTTTTCTTTCTTAGCTTTAGAGTCTGGAAACAATCCCAAAGGTAATAGGGAAGTTTGTGAATCTTCTCTTAAAATATGCCTTTTGGCTGGCTCCCTTTCCTGTTTTCTTGGCCTCCCCAGGGACACACAATCAGTGCAACTCATGTAGTCCTAGTGCAGTTGTGTACAGGCCTTCTCAACCTCTTACATTTCAGAAAAAAAAAAAAAAAAAGACTGTTTTGTGATGCTTTTTCTTTGATTCACAAAGTCTAGCTACCTTACACTGCTGGATAATGAGGCTACAGGAGACTGCCTCTATCTCTGCCACATCTGAAAAGTGAGGTGCTACAAATGGGAAGTAGTAGGTTGCCTTGTTTTGCTGCTAATGGGGTCAACCTTCCCCCAAAACAAAATTCCAGAAAGCAAGTAACCATAAAAAGTGGTTGCTGCACATTATGTTTCTCTGTCATTACACAACTAACTTAATAATAGCCAATTATAAAAAAACTGGACTGGTTATGCAGGGATTTCACAACTGCAGGTAAGATAACTTGAGGTATCTCAGTTTGTTCTTGGTGCTCCTTTTAGTTAGTTGCATGTTATGACTTTAGTGCAAAAAGGTTTGCTTTTTTATAGGTCCCTTCATTTACTAAACAAAAGTCAGGCCAAAAGAGATCAATAAAGATCACAACAAGATTTGGATTAATTTATTCATTTATAGTCAACAGGGAGAATGAATGCTGAGTTCCAATGATAGCTAATTATATGAATTTGAATCTAGCAAAATGCCTATCAATATAAAAAATCATCTCCCTCGAACCTTACAGGCCTAGAATTTATTTGTCATTAAACTTATTTTACATACAAACAGGTATTATAAAGGTAGAACTGTCATTGTTTCTGGAGATGTTTGGACTTCAAGGCCTCATCTGTGTGGCTTTTACACCTGAAATAGGTAGCCTTTGCCTGTATGTCAGATTAAGTCCTCCTGTGCATCCTGCTGTTTGCACCCCTCTCCCTCACTAATATAATGCAATACCAATGTTGAAAATAATCAGCTGTGCTTTGAAGGAAGCAGAAAGCATAATGAAATAGTAGTATATGGTCAGGTAGTAAGGGGCTGGATTAAAGGTAGTTAGGCCTTTTGCTAACTTACTAGGCATCTCCTAAGCAAAGTTTTGGAGCTTTGTTCTTCTAGCCTTAACAGCTGTGCTGGTTTGGTTTAGCAGGTTTTTTGGTAGCAGGGCAGGAGCCCCAGGGATGGCTCCTGAAAGAAGCTGAAAAGCTTCTCCAGATCCAAAGCAGCTGGTCAAGGCAGAGCCATTAGAGGCAAGAGATGTGCCCCTGTGATTAACATATTAAATAATTGATATAAAACCTGAGAGCAGAGGGGCAGGTAGAAAAGCTGAGCTGGAGAGGGTGAGAGTAGTGCCAGAGTGGAGATGCTGAGGTTGGTGAGGAGGAAGGGGAAGGAGGTGCCAGAGCAGAAGTTCCCCTGCAGCCTATGACGAGATGGCAGGCTGTACCCCTGTACCTCATGGAAGAGAAACACGATGAAGCACAGCCTGAAGGTGCCAGTAGGGGCAAACATGGACCTGTAGCTCGTGGACTTGGACCTGCAGCAGTGGAGGACCCAGCACCAGTGGAAGTGACTGTTCCTGAAGCAGCCTGTGACTCTGTGAGAAGCCCACGCTGCAGCAGCTTGCTCCTGACCTTGTGGGAAGGACTCATAAATCACAGAATCATACAATCATTAAGGTTGCAAGGGACCTAAAAGATCATCAATGGCCTTTTAGCGTGGTTTAATTTCATTATGTGAATGTGATAGTGAACCTCACTGAAGCCAAACAAAGGCCCCCCCATTCCATCCCTCCTCCCCTCGCTGCCCCCCAACCAAAGGCAATGTTATAATTACGCATTTATTCTTATCTGTGGCCAGATGTCACAAGTGTGGTTGTCCCATCCCCTAATATCTCAGACCTCTCAGTGCAGGAGTTCGGTCAGTTCTATCACTGTGAACGTGGTGTTCACAATTCTGGATATGTAAAAGTATTACAGAGTAAAAGAAATAATGCACAGTGAAAGCCTCAGTACAGTACTGCCAGAAAACCATCCTTCTAATGGCATCCTTAGCCAAGAGATGCTGAGATATATGTGACAGTTACTGAGAGGTAATTATGAACAGGGATTTAATTTAGTCCTTGCAGAAGGGCTCTGTGTTCATTTGAAGCTTATTTTGTACTGCCAACTAATTCCCTAAGTGAAGAAATAATCTCCATGGTGCTATGTTGCCAAAGCACAATCAGCTCTGACAACAGAGAAGGCCACGAGGAGGGAAAGACTCAGGTGCTGGGGTACAAAAAACCATGGAGAGGTGGATTGGGTTAGGATGTCCTACACTACACAGAGAAATGTAGTAGGCCAGTAAAGCATTAGGTTTGGCTTGGAACAGATGTGTTGCCATCCAGTGAAGGGCATCAGGCGTAAAGTCAAGAGGCCTGGATTGCACATCCTCTGCGCTGCTGTCGAGCCCTGCTGCTGTCTGACTGTGTGCTTCTTTGGGTCTTCGCTCTGTGCTTCTGTCTCTCATCCCACAGTCCCACAGTCTGATCTGGCTCTTAGGGCCACTCAATGCTCTTGTGTAGAGCAGGCCTGACTCCACTTCACCAGCAAACAAAGGTAATTAATGCTCTTCTGGAGGTTTCAATTCACCTGCAGTAAGTGTGGACAGACAGCCTATGACGAGATGGCAGGCTGTACCCCTGTACCTCATGGAAGAGAAACACGATGAAGCACAGCCTGAAGGTGCCAGTAGGGGCAAACATGGACCTGTAGCTCGTGGACTTGGACCTGCAGCAGTGGAGGACCCAGCACCAGTGGAAGTGACTGTTCCTGAAGCAGCCTGTGACTCTGTGAGAAGCCCACGCTGCAGCAGCTTGCTCCTGACCTTGTGGGAAGGACTCATAAATCACAGAATCATACAATCATTAAGGTTGCAAGGGACCTAAAAGATCATCAATGGCCTTTTAGCGTGGTTTAATTTCATTATATGAATGTGATAGTGAACCTCACTGAAGCCAAACAAAGGCCCCCCCATTCCATCCCTCCTCCCCTCGCTGCCCCCCAACCAAAGGCAATGTTATAATTACGCATTTATTCTTATCTGTGGCCAGATGTCACAAGTGTGGTTGTCCCATCCCCTAATATCTCAGACCTCTCAGTGCAGGAGTTCTGTCAGTTCTATCACTGTGAACGTGGTGTTCACAATTCTGGATATGTAAAAGTATTACAGAGTAAAAGAAATAATGCACAGTGAAAGCCTCAGTACAGTACTGCCAGAAAACCATCCTTCTAATGGCATCCTTAGCCAAGAGATGCTGAGATATATGTGACAGTTACTGAGAGGTAATTATGAACAGGGATTTAATTTAGTCCTTGCAGAAGGGCTCTGTGTTCATTTGAAGCTTATTTTGTACTGCCAACTAATTCCCTAAGTGAAGAAATAATCTCCATGGTGCTATGTTGCCAAAGCACAATCAGCTCTGACAACAGAGAAGGCCACGAGGAGGGAAAGACTCAGGTGCTGGGGTACAAAAAACCATGGAGAGGTGGATTGGGTTAGGATGTCCTACACTACACAGAGAAATGTAGTAGGCCAGTAAAGCATTAGGTTTGGCTTGGAACAGATGTGTTGCCATCCAGTGAAGGGCATCAGGCGTAAAGTCAAGAGGCCTGGATTGCACATCCTCTGCGCTGCTGTCGAGCCCTGCTGCTGTCTGACTGTGTGCTTCTTTGGGTCTTCGCTCTGTGCTTCTGTCTCTCATCCCACAGTCCCACAGTCTGATCTGGCTCTTAGGGCCACTCAATGCTCTTGTGTAGAGCAGGCCTGACTCCACTTCACCAGCAAACAAAGGTAATTAATGCTCTTCTGGAGGTTTCAATTCACCTGCAGTAAGTGTGGACAGAGATTTGCAATGCCTTTGCTTTTGCTGTGCTTAAGTATTTTTTTTTATTCAGGAATAAATTATTTACCATATATATAAAGACTAAAAAGCAAAACAAACAACTCCTTTTCTGGATTTCTCCCTCATGATGGAATTCACTGCAATCAGAAGCAGCAAGATCTAATGGGTTATTTAGTTTTTTTAAAAGATTTTGATGCTTTTATGTGATTCATAAGCCTTTTGCTGATGCTGTGCAGTAAGTTAGTGTTAGGTGATTCAGAAAATCTTTTGTAGGCCATAAGCCGTTCATAAGCAGGTGAACTGGTGGGTCTGTTACACTCAAAATACTGTTCATGGGCAAAAAGGAAGCACCTCTTCTATACAAGGAAATAAAAATATTTTTTACTATAATGGAAAAATTAGCAGTCTAATTCTAGTTATTGTGCTGGTTTGGCAGGTTTTTTGGTATTGGGGAAAGGCCCCAGGGGAGGCTCCATAAGAAGCTGAGAAGCTCCCCCAGCTCCAAAACCGAGAGCCAAGGAGCCGAACGTATGAAAGACCTGAGGTAAGACCTGAGGAGAGCATGCACTAAAGAAAGAAGAGCTGAGCTGGAGAGGTGAAAGGCAGTGCTAGGGTGAAGATACCGGTGGTTTATGAGGAGGAAGGGGAAGAAGGTGCCCAAGCAGAAGTTTCCCTGCAGCCCATGGCAAGATGGCAGCTGTGCCCTGCACTCGTGGGGGAACATGGTGGAACATTCCCTAGAGGTACCAGGAGGGGTAAACTTGGGCAGTGGACTGGGATTTACCTGGGATTTACTGCCACCAGACTGCTGGAGGGGGGGAAGAGGCAGAGAAACCAGGAACAAAGTGATTTGGGCCCAGGAAGAAGGGAGGGGTGGGGTGATATACACAAGCCCTGCTCTTTGTGTTGTCTGTGTCCTGTGTGTTTGATTGGTGTGAAATTAAATTATTATTTTTCCCCAAGTTGAGTCTGTTTTGCCTGGGACCTTAATCGGTGAGGAACCCTCCTTGTTCTTTGTCTAGACCCAGCTTCTAGCTGGGCTTTGTCCTCCCCATCCCAGAGTGTGTGTGGGGAGCTAAGTGAGTGGCCATGGGGCTGCTCCTTTGTTGTCGTGTTAGGCCCAAACCACGACATTAGTGTAGCTCTAATTATTGCAGAAATAGTAATAATATTGATGGTTTTAGAAAAATTCTCAATGATAGTAACAATACAACTAAAATTGTGATGCGTGCAGTTCTTAGTATCTCTCCTGTTTCTCGGGGTAGCCATCACCAGTGGTCAGCAGCTTTGGGCTGCTGGAGATGGTAACACTCTAGTCATCAGGCTCTGAAGTCCCTCTTTGGGACAAAGATTGTATTGAAGCTGCTGGTTTCTTCTTCCTACCTCTGGGAACCACTTGGGGTCATTTCATGTTTGCTAACATATTTATACATACTCCTTTTTCTTCCTTGGTCTACACTGCCGTATTACAGCAGAATTTAATATATATGATGCCCTCTACATATGTGAGATACTATTTCTTAGTTCTGTTTGTTATCCTTCAGTTCAGTGCAGACCCAGGTCTGCATTTATTTAACTGACCATTGGTAAGTTCATGGGGTTTCCAGTGCCAGGCCTGTAGATTGTCTGTCATCATCCTGTACCTGTCCTAGTCTATGCTGCACCCTGTGTCTCTGGTTCTCAGGGCCTCTGCTATTGTACCAGGTCTGTGTTTTTCTCCATCACTGTATTAGGGCTGTAAATATGTCTTTCTACATAGAATTACTGCTTATTATTGCTACCTATTAAAAACTGAAATTATACCATGCACTGATAAACAGAAATAAAACAGATCAGCTGTAGACACTTGGTCAGTTAGAAAAATTGCTGTTGCAGCCAAACTAAGTAAAACCAAGCTGCAGGCAGGTGAAGAAGAGAGAAAACCTGGCAAGGCTCTGTCCCAAGGCCACACAAACTCAGTACAAAGCCTGTCTCTAGCAATGCATGGTCACATTACAGAGCTGTATGGTTACCAAAGCCCTAAAGTTTTCTACTCACAGGAAGTGAGGCTATCCATCTCACTGCAGCAGCAGTCCTTTTTATTAAATAATTTAAGTCTGAAGGGACTTTGAGATGTCATCTGGTCCAACTGTTTGCTCAAAGCAGGGCCAGCTTCAGTGGCCATCCAAGTAGTGGTGCTGTCATGGTGTAACCCCAGCTGGCAACTTAGCACCACACACTCACTGCCCCCTTGTTTCCCCAGTGGGGTGGGGGAGAGAATCTGAAGAGTAAAGAGAGAAAACTCATGGGTTGTGTTAAAAAATGATTTAATATTTTAAATATTATTATTATGTCAATAATAATAATAAATTTTAAGGAGAAGGGAGGAGGGAATAACAAAGAGAAAAACAAACCCCAAGACAGGCAAGTGATGCAGATATAACAAGTGCTCACCACCAAGTGACTGATGCCCAGCCAGTCCCCAAGCAGTGGCCCCTCCACCAGCCTTCCCCCAGCTTTATATGCTGAACATGATGTCGTGTGGTGTGGAATATCCCTTTGGTCATTTGGGTTCAGCTGTCCCAGCTGTGACCCCTCCCAATTTCTTATGGACCCCCAGCCCACTCACTGGTCTGGTGGGTGGTGTGAGGAGCAGAAAAGGCCTTGGCTCTGTGTATGCATGGCTCTGCAGTAATTAAAACATCTCTGTGTTATCAACACTGTTTTCAGCAAAAATCCAAAACATAGCCCTGTACCAGCTACTGTGAAGAAACTTAACTCTATCTCAGCCAAAACCAGAACAGGTGCCATACGGTAAAGGAAGCCAGAGTTAATGGGCTTTATTTTCTAAAAAAATTAAGACAAACCCCTCAAACATCCCAAAGATGGATAGCACTCTCAAAAATGAGTTCTACTCAACAGTAATGATTTTAAAGTAGTCTATTCCTACTTTTTTAAACCAACTTTCTTGGAGCAGCTTCATTGCATACTACTCTCCTGCAGCCTGAGTACTGTTAGAATCAGATTTTATCAGTATAGTTTTATTTTAGTAGGGCAAGATGGAAAAATAAGAGCCTGGGCAAGATATTGCTGGCATATCTTTCTAATTCAGCTTCCTTCAGCAAGACTGCTGATCAAGTAAGAGGCCTGTTGCAGAGCAGTTCCTTGCTGACGTTGGAGGACACTTAGGTTTCCCAGAGGCTGGAGCATGTTTGGCTGGGTTAAGTGTGAAGCCCAGCACCGTAGGGGAGGCCAGGGGCAGGTGAGCAAGGAAGAGGATGGGATAGCAACCCTTTGCTCCCTGGGGCCCTTGGTGAGCTGGAAAAAATTCTGCCAGCACAAGGTCCTGTACATCGAGGATCACAGAAAGCAGCTGTATTTATGTGCTTATCTTAAAACGACATGTTTTAAAGGAATTTACTCAACATGGCAATCTGCTTAGATGAAAAAAATTGTCAGGACTAGAAGTGTTTTATTCAAACACTCTTCTTGGTTGCATTTCTCTGAGATTTATAAACTTAAATAAGTCATAGAGGGGTTATTTGAGTGAACCAGCCAGAGGCCAATGGCAGAGCTGAAAAAGAGCAAAGTCCTCCTGCAGCCCTGCATATTGAGCTGCCACTAGGTCACTGTGGCCTTCTAGCTGTCCCAGGGAGAGTGCTCTGTATTTAAAAAATGAAAGTGAGTTCAATATGGCAAAATTAAGACAAAGTTCAAAGCTGTGAGCTGTAGTGGAGCAAATACAGGCTAGAAGTTAACTTGCAAGGAGCAACAACAGTTATTCATGGAAGGGCTTTAAATGCTGTGAGCTTTCTATCTCTCAATTGTAAATAAAATTCTATCCTAAAACGTATGTAGCCATTTGGAAAAGAAGTAATTTGGGCAAGTGCTATGACCCAGCTTCTTTACAATGTAAACCAAAAAGTTTCCTTATATACAGTCTATAAATTGATCTACACATTTCCAAACTCTCTAGTGGCAAAGGGACATAGACACTATTTGCTCTCAGATTAGTAATTCATTTGATCTGTTAATGACTTGTGGCATATTTTCTTATCCGCATAGCTGAAACCACTATGTTCTGGATTACTATTTCCAATATTCCAGGAAGTGAAATTACTTAATTTCTTGTTCCTTGTTGTTTTTTTTTAAGTAAAACATCAGCCATATCTACTTCTTGTCCCTAACGAACTTCTTAAATTTTCCTATTTCAGACTTCCTGTAAGAAAACCAGTAATGAATAAACATGTCAGCTATCAGTGCTGTGAATCTCAGCCTACATCAAGTAAGTGTGTAGACAAAGTCCTGACTGATTTGTGGTAATGCAGAAATTTTTCATAACCCCATATGAAAGTTAGTCTTGTTTCCTAATGCAATTCTTTGTTGTCATATCCTTAAATGACCTACAGGTAAATAATTATATGTTTGCCTGTATAAACAAGTTTATGATAGGTAAGATTTTGGCAGTAGACATTTCTTTTTTTCAGCTTTGATCTTTAGCCAGTTTATTTTCAGGTGTCCAGTAGCCTACACTAGGGATGACTGACCAAAGTGTTGGTACCAGGCAGCTGGTCCTAATGTTGCATTGTGCAAGAATGTATTGCCTTTAAGAATTTTAGATTTTTGTTGAAAATGATGATGGTATTCTGATATTTTCTCCCAAAGCCCTATCATTCTGACACTTTTTTTTTTTTCTGAAACAAATAGGTATACTGATATATCTTGTAACTATTCTTTTCCTCACTTTTGATTTGATAAGAATGCATGTGAGTAATGTGGCATGAGAAACTTCCCTTTTTCTTTTCCTTCCTTTTCAACTGGATGAAAAGCTAGACCACAGAATTTTAGGACAGAAAAACCCAGCTATTTTTGGCATCATACAAGTTTAAATTAGCTGCAGGCATTTAGCTATTTGTTAAGGATTTTCACTTCACTCCACTTTCAGGCTGAGCATTCAGAGACAGGAAATAAGAGCAGGATATTCCAAATCTGTAATAACATCAGTGGAAGGTGTTAGGCTCTCACCAACCTCTGACACAAACATCCAGCTGGACTACACGGTCTTCTGGAAGCCCAGAGAGACTGGTAATATGGCCATGTCCAGCCCAATTTAATTTTAATAATTTAAAAATTAATAATTAGCTATTTGAAGTGGTGATATATCACACATTTGACTTGCAAAGGAATCAGCCTCTGCTTCATGCCTGCCTTGCAGGGCTCCTCCAAGAACAAGATCAGCCATATCTGCTGATGATCTACCTGAGGAAAACCTTTCCCAGTCCCACCCTTCTGGGTATTGATAGGGCAGCAAATTAAAAACTCAGAGCCTCTGGCATAGGGGTGGCTGTTTCAGATACAGGAGAAACTGAAGATTCCTCCTGCTATCTTACTTTGATGTTAATCAGATGTCAAGACATTGGCAGGTTCTTCAGGACTCTGTCTAAGCCAATGATGGAATTTCTACCGGTAGGCTTGAAGCCCCTGGCAATCTGGCCCTGTTTCCACAGTCCTTATGAGCCTTGTTATTGCAATTCCTGATTGGAATTTGAGGCCTTCAGAAATGCAGTTGATGTTAGAGCCGAACTGAGAACTCTGGAGCTCTCCGTTCCTGGGCACCTGACGAGGAGTATGCACACCTCCTGTGCCTGAGCGGCGTGCCCAGCCGCCACAGGCAGCCACTGAGCAATCAGGTACATTTTCTGAAGGGTCAGTTCGTCCTCGGCTACAGCTGTTACAGTCTCTGTAAGAGATAATACAACAAAATGTAGGTGTAGTTGAAATGCCAAAAGTGGACATATGAACAGTGGGTCAGGAGTCTCATTTTTTTTCTCCCTTTTCTTCTATTACAAAACATTCAGGTATTACACCGCCGACCCAGAGCCCATGCCAGCTTATGTATGCATGGGAAAGGCATCTCACTTCACACCCTGTCCAATGCCATGTAGCTTTTGTCAGGCATATGATTTTATAAACAAACATGTAACGATCAATTCATCATCTCTATTACACAGTACCTTACCATGACCAGAGACACTGAGATGGAGAAAATCACATCTAATTCATATCTGCTCAGAGACTCAGCCTGCTCCTCAGTGACTCCTTCTATGCAGCTTTTTTTAATGTGTGCTGTCACTTAATTTTATACTGTGCTCTCTCATAGTGTCCTGGTTTGAGCCAGAATGAAGCCAATTTTTCTTTTTACTGATTTTTTTTTCCTTCAGTAAGCTTTCTTTTAACTAGCAACAATGTGTTCTGCTAGCCTGATAAGACAGTGGAATGTTTTTCTAACTACTGAGGCTTCAAGGTCGCACCTTCACTCTGCGGGCTCAGACACTATGGGGAGATCTGTGAAACCCCTCCCCCTCCCAGTAGGAGGCTGAGTTAGACAGACAGCAAAATTGGCTGGAGATATTCCATTCCATATATCTACATAAGCTCAAAGGAAGGTCAGAGATCACAGAAGACAACTTCCTTCCTTCTTCTTCCCTTCTCTTCCGTCTATGGCCGGTGTCCAAGGAGGACTCTGTTCATCCATCGTCATCGACCCTTAGGCTTGAGCTCTTGTGAGCCTCATCACTCTGTGCTTTCTCCAGCAGCAGCTCTGGGATTACTTGGGACTCTTTTCCCAGTTCAGGGAAGTGCTGTGGGAGTTGCTGGGGGTGGGGGGAGGCGAGAGGCTTTTGCCCATACCTGAATATATCTGTATATAATTGTATATACATTTTCTTGTATCATTCATTAGTGTTTTAATTAAAGCTCTGTAGTTTAGTTTTCAATCCAGCCAAGTCTCTCTCTCCTTCCCTACCTGGGTGGGAACAAGAGGGGATCAAGAGCATTGTTGTCAGACCTGAGTCAAACATTGTCAACAATTTATCAGCATCTAACATGGGACTTGAACACACAATCCTGAGATTAAGGGCCTCATGCTCTACCAACTGAGCTAGCCAGGAACACTTAAGCAGTGTATGAAGGGGTTAGAGCCACTTCAGACTTTCCATTTTCTTTACAGTCTTTTCTTTAGAAGAAATGACAGTTTCCTTATAGGTAGTTTTACTGTAACTAATAACAACATTAAACTCAGTGATGATATAATAGTTTGCAAAAAAGCCCACATTGTGCGCCATGCATACTCCAGAAAACCATAGTAGTGGCTCTGTAGGGATGTAGCAAGCAACTCAGACCTGTTAGATGAAAGAAACCCAAACAAGATAGTAATTTGTAACCTGTACATCAGTTAAATGCAATAGTAAACAAAGGCATGTCTTGCCTCCTTGTCCATACCTGATCATGTAGTGTGATTTAAAAGGTTGCAGGGAACATGAGACACCCACATGCAGCTGGCAGCTATGACACAAGGGAAATCTGTCATGAGATGTGAATACATGAGCGGTGTATATTTGGGGATGAGGTGGGCACCCTCTAGTATTTGCAGGTAGTACTGGGCAACTGTACAGGAGCAGCTGAACAGAGTCTATAACAAAGCATGTGTCAGCTCATAGCTTGCATCCCAATGGTCATTATTATGTAAAACAATTTGCATAGAGTTTTGCTAAGTGTTAAGTCATGATCAGAATTTTAAAATAAACATTGGTGTTTAGTTGAAGAATTGCTTTTTTTGTTTGTTTGGGTTTGTTTTGGTTTGGTTTGGTTTTTTTACTTGTAATTTCTCTTATTCTTTATTCCTTGTAGTATCATTAACTCTTTTTCTGTGCCTATACAAAACATTGAAGGTAGTGAGAGAGGTGCTGGCATTCCTCTCTCAGTTCAGTCACATGAATTCCCAGTGTGCTCATTGCTCAGAAATGGCAGGCATGGCAGAGGCTTACACACAAGACCTAGATGGAAATAAATGGAAAACTCAGCATAGCTATAAATAGGCAGAGCTATTATTCAAGCTTACACACATAGGAATTAGCTGATTAAGAAGGATCTTTGGCATGAAAATTCTCTAAAGAGAATAACTGGAGAGGCCCCAAATAATGTTATTATGTTTGCCAAATGACAAAAAACCAGCAGTTTTTTCTTTAAAGGGTATTGGAAAGGACCCCCAAAAAGGACCATAGCATCCTTTCCAAGTCTGATAAACATGAAGAGTTAGTCAACTGAGATAATCAAAGACAACAGGGACAACTCCATCTCTATGGGGAGAAAACATTTTTTGACAGTAGTAGCTACTGAATCTAACAGTAAGATCCAGTGATGCAGGACTTGAAGGTAGAAAAATTGCTATTGGAAATAAGGTACAAGATTTTAATTGTGAAGCTGATTAATGACTGGAGGACCTGAGTGAGGGCTGTGTTTAATTGTCCACCACCTGAAGTCTTTATATCAAGACTGAACGTCACTCTGAAACTATTTTATTTCCTCTTGAGATTACTAGACTTCATGCAGAAATTACTGGGAGAAATTCTGTGGTCTGCATTTGCAGAAGGTGTCAACATGGTCCCTTTTGACCTTAAAACCTGTGGAAAAATTCTGCTCTGTAATAAGAAGGCATTCCTTGACAGGTCAGAGAGTGTGAATGAAGAGACATAATTGACCTCAGAAGAAACATATCACTTTACTTACACACAAAAGGAAATACCAGATGGACTTGCCATTGCTGTCAGTCTGTTGCTGGGTGGCATGGTGTTTATACAGCATTAGCACAAAAGGAGGCTAATATCTAAAAAGATAGGCACTCTGATAATAAATTAATAGTCTGAATAAAGGAAAACATGCTCCTTGAGTTTACTGCTGAAGTATGGCTACAAAGGACAGTGCTGAGGCCTTCAGTCTCCAGGTCAGCACAAAAGACCAGGCTGGGTCAAGTTTATCAGAGCTATGGGGACACACATGAGAACACTAACTGCTAACTTTTAACATCAATATATATATTTGATGGGTACTTTCAGTCTTTACCATTTTGAAGACAGTGGGCAACTTCAGCCATTGTTTTCTGTTGAAGTAGGATTTGACTCTTCAAATATGTATAGAAATGGAAACCTGAGCTTGTTGATGTTTTCTTTGCCACTCACTTAAGACCAGGGCTGTGACTTTCGGTTAAGTAGAAAGGTTTTCTGGATAAAACAAACAAGAATGTGGTCCCATGCTTTAAGTTTGATTTTGAAATTATCATAACAGAAATAAAAGAAGTACTGTTTTCTGGGAGATTACAAAGATTAAGAAAACAACCCCTTCCAAAACAAACAATATAATTACAATGGTAGAAAAAAGCATATGAATAAAGCAAACTGGATCCACCAAATGAAAACGCGATGACGCTGTAACACTACCCTCCTTCACCAAGCTCACCCAGCCTGACGTTCAAATAAATCAGACAGGGGTGTGTTTGAGAGGGATTAGTTCACTGAAGGCATCTGACCCCAGGTCAGAAATTGAATGATGAACTGCATGGCTCCAGGCACTTGCCTCAGGATTGAGCAGCAACCTGCATGGATATGCCCTGCTGAAAATTATCCAGATGATCTGGTTCATCAGGTCAAAATGATCCCAGCTTCCCACCCCACCCTGCGTCTCTCCTGGCACATCCATAAGTGAGGCTTCGTATTCCTTCAAGCTCCCTGTGGCACTGGGTTGAGGTAAGCTGCAGGAAGGCCCCTGGCCAGCCCTCTAACAGGCACACGCTCCATTTCATGTGAGGCAGAAAAATAAACACAAACGTGGCATTTTCAGAAAATCCTGCTCTCTTAAGTCAACATGAAAATCCCTGCTGATGTCAGCAGACACAGGCTTAGCTCGGTGCTTACTGCTTTTAAGACTCATTCACCTGTCCTTGCAGGTGGTGAAGCAGGACACCCCAGCACGTACACATCCATCAGGTGCTGACACCTGTGTGGAGACAGCAGCATGGAAATCAGCATCAGCCCTCGGGTTCAGC
>NW_009970716.1:3918297-3939075 GCF_000747805.2 Chaetura pelagica
CAGGTCCTGGTTGGCCTCCAAACGAAACACAAAGCTGAGGAACCAACCTGCAGAGCTTGGTACTGGGGATAGGCGACCTTCTGCAAGGTTCAACAGCCTGGCCACATTGCCTCTGATGGGAGGAGACTCTTCCTGGGAGATTCCTGAGGGAGAAATGCATAAGGAGAAGTTCAGGACTTGACTACTTAGAAAAAGAAGGTGAAGTTTCATCTGTCTTAACTATCAGCAAAGTCCATTTTAACCAAAAATTGAAAAGCAATGCCTTCTTCCTGTGTAGCTTCCCCTCACATTTTCTCTGCATTGGGCCGACCCACATTTTACATAAAAATATTGAGAGCATAGTTGTATCTGGAGGTGAGTTGCCACGTGCTTTCTCACAGTGGACAGATAAAAACCTAAGTATTTCCTTCTTCACTAGAGCTACCTCAGGCTGTTCAGGAGAAAAATAGTTGTAGGGATAAAGATATACCCCAGCTCCAACCTGCATTCATCTCAGGACTCAGGGCAGGCCAGCCTTTCAAGCTCCACCTTCCCTCTCCTTTCTCATGCCCTGGAGAAGCCTCTCTGGCTGCCTCCTCTGCCCCCACACCTGACCTGAAACGTTGCCCTCCTCCCTTGACATTATGCCAGATCTCACAGCTGGTGTAGATGTCCTCCCTTCCCCTTACACAACCATGAGGGAGGGGCTGTGGTCTGGCTGCAGACATGCTAGGCTGGAAGTGTCTGCAAAGCAAGCTTAGCCTGAGCTGACTGCTGTAGCCATACCTCATGTGAAATCTGGTCTTCTCATGTGATGGTCCTGTGTGGTCACCTCTGTAAAGGTAGCTCTGTGTTTCTGAGAAATGCCTGCCTAGGTGCTTGTGCAAAGAACAGCTGGCTGCTCCTACCCATGCTGAGACACAGCTTGGGGAGATGAATGTGGTGGCTTCCCCTAGCAAGACTTTCCCATGTGGGTTCACACCTTGATCAGGTGTGAAACCAGGTCCTGAGAGGAAGACTCAATGGACAAAAACCATACACTCAAACCTTTCAGGCATCACACAAGTAAGAGCAGTCACATAAATTAGTGCTATAGATTAACTCTGCCAGTGATCCCTGGAAATGCCTACATGTCTCATTTTCAGTAGAAAATACTCAGAGCAATTTTGCCTAAAACTGTCCCAGGATTAAAGAGCAAAAATAAGGAGTGGGGAGGTATATTATTGAATGGATGGGATTTAAAGAAGTTAGCATAATTATATGACACTGGAACATGAGAAGGCATCCTTCTACACAATATTACAATCATATTTCAACAAGGTTTACGATCTGTGCCATCACCCCCAAGGCTGTCATTGCAGCAGTTGGTACTGGCTGCCTGGCAAGGAGCACTGTGAGATAGTCAGTTTCTCTAATAATTAAGAGCTCATTCTTGCCAGCTGATGAGCATTCCCATCTCCTGTCCCTTTCAGCCGAAGATAAGAAAAGTCACATCTGCATGACAAGAAGTTTTGGCAGGATGACAGCTCTGAGAGGGCCAAAATTTTCCTCATAGATTTACATGTTAAAAAAAATAAAAATCAAGAACTAAAAGACTTAAAAATCAACAGCTCTGTCTACTGATACGTAAATCTCCTCATTTTCTTACCTCTCTCCTGATCTGGGGTTTTAAAAACATGCTGGATTGTGGAAAGCCATTCCAGCCCTGCATAATGAAAATGTGGTCTGTGGAAAGGATGAATCATGGCTCAGCTGTTAAATACAGGACATCCAACCTCTACAAATGAACTTTTTGGTATAAATCAGACAAAACAAAAAATGTTACCCATGGATAGAAGGAGGTATCTTGATTAAATGTCTGGAGAAGAAAGCTTACTTCTGTATCATGAATGTTCTTGTCAAGAACGTTGTGGAGAATCTGTGGATTCCTAGTATTGAAATTATCATGTCAAACTCAGAATACAGAGTTAGGAACAGGATGGTAAGATTGTGTCAGAGCCATCCTAAGCAGGCATGCACAGAGCATCCTGTGGCATTCAAATCAACACATACATTTTATAAACCCTGAAGAACATATTTGATCCATGGAGAGTTGGGCCATTTAAAGGTTTGTTAATAGCCCAGATTTTTTTTATGCTGCAATTGAGAAAGCGGCTTTTTTGCCACTTCAAAGTGGAGTCTACTGTGAGCTAAGCGGGTTTTTGAAGTCTCTTGCTGCTTCTTCCATTTATTGACTGAGGAATAACATTGACAGGGACATGGCAAACATCAGTCAAAATCCTGGAAGACCTAGATTTCACAAATTATACCTGAATCATTGACCAGATGTGGTGGCGTGTGACTGCAAAGACTGACAACAGGAAGAAACTGAGAGAAGCAAACCTTACAAAGTAGGAAGCTGATAAAGGCAGTGTAGATAAAAAAGGATCCTGAATAATGTAGCAAAACACACAGACTGAAAAAACAGACTAATTCAGGCTGGAAAATTTATGAGTTTGTCCTGTGACATAAAAGGAGATTCTAGTACTGGGACTGGAGGAGAACTGGTAGCTTTTACTGTTTCAAAGTGGTGTGGAAATTAAGATTAATGGAGAAATAAACTTCAATTCTAAATATAAACATGAAGGGAGTTTTATTGAACAGGTCAGAGACACGGAGGACCACAAGGAAACTGATGAAAATATTTCTAAACATTGCTGTCACTCCATATTTTAGACATTAATGAATGGTTGGATGGATAACAAATGAGAGCACAATGTAGTACAAGAGAGATGCATCAAAGCTACTGTTAAAGAAAGTGGAGATGGATTAACCACTATCTGAGGAAATCAGATATCAGAGCTAGCAAGCAAACCCTGAAGTGAAGTCTACAGGGAACAGAAGAAAAGGAAGACTATAAAGGTTTGTGCTAAAGAAGATACAGCTGGCTTGCAAAGACATCAAACAGCAGTCTGAGACAAAGATGAGCTAAGGTTCATCTTTGAGGCTCTCAGTGTCTCCTAGATGAGTACTATTTAGTCTTTACATAGCTAAGTCTGTGTGAATTCCACTGAAAAATGGAGCTCTGTTAAATGAAGGTTTACAGGCATTCTTGCAAGGGTGACACTTCACTGTGCATTAAGGAGACACAGCCTACTTAACTGCTACCTGCTTGTAGTATATGGGAACTGCAACATATGCCATTTAAAAAAAAGAACTTATTTGGATTTTTTGCTCTGTGCTACTACTCTGCTGATGGCTGCTGACAGCCAAAGCAATCTTAGGGAAGAAGACATATTTCAGCCTTTACTTACTCTGCCTCAGCAGTGACCTTGCTCTGCGCTCCTCCATTCTCTCCTCTCACTGACTGCAAATCACTCCCATTTTCCACTTTGTTCCACACCACCCGGAACATTTCTTTTTCTCAGCCATTCATTTTCCCTTCAGTGTAGCCACCAGCTTCTCCCACTGCCTTTACAGCAATTTTATTGTTACAAAGAAGCAGGGACCACAAGATTGGCTTGAAATCATATGGAAGAGAGGAACAGACACAAGGAGCTGTATCTTCACACATGCTTTATGAAAAGGATGTGGAAGTAGAAGTCACTGCCCTTTATGGAGGGAGCAAGCTTCAGAGGAGGAGAAGCCACAGAAATATTTTGTGTTACACATTGGTGCAAAGTTAGTAATGTTGGGTTGAGCTAACCAAATCACCAAAATAAATTATATAAAGCACATACAGAGCTTTCATGTCAAGAACCTTGCTGAGAGATTGCACCATGGCTAATGCTTATCAATACAGGAAAAAAACAACCATCTAACCAAAACACAATATTTTATCACTCAGGCTATTAGAACTTAGACAGAGGTGGAATTATTGACATTTATAAACTCATTTTCCAAGACAGGCATCAGCAAAAAAAGGGGGAATATCTACAAAGGTAGGATTGTAATGCACAAAATGAATAACACACACAGCAAATTATTAATTAATTAATGGTGTCATAAACAAACTTTTACTGCCTACTCTTTCAGAAAGTGTAAAGTCATTTGAGTAAAAGTAATGGTCAACTCAAGCTAAAATGGAGTGAAAATTATTCTGATATTGCAAGCAGAGAAGTAAAAAATCTTACAGAACATTTTTTTTGTATTTCCCACCTCACCTGACACTGGAACTGTCAAAAAAAAACAACAACCCAACAAAAATTACGGTATTTCCAGTGTAATGATTAATCAAAATATTTCACAAAGTTCTCGACATACATGGATAAGAACATAAATTCATAGACTTATAGAAAAGTTTTGATTGAAAGGGACCTTAAAGATCATCTAGGTCCAACCCTCCTGCATGGGCAGGGACATCTCCCACTAGAGCAGGTTGCTCAGAGCCCCATCCAGCCTGGCCTTAAAACACTTCCAGGAAGAGGACATCCACAACTTCTATGGGCAACCTGTTCCAGTGTCTCACCACCCTCACACTAGAGAATTTCTTCCTAATGTCTAACCCAAATCTCCCTTCTTTCAGTTTAAAGCCATTCCCCCTTGTGCTCTTACTGCAAACCCTTGCAAAAAGTCCCTTCCCTGCTTTTCTCCAGCCCCTTCAGATACTGGAAGGTTGCTATAAGGTTACCTGGAGCCTTCTCTTCTCCAGGCTGAAATTCCTCAATGTTGTCTCCAAATACAGTTCCTAGTTATCCTAATATTCGCTCATCTTTAATTGCCAGTGATGACTTATTGACAGTTCCTGCCTCAAGAAGCTTTGCCAGTAAAATCAATTGCAAAAGAGTAGCAGTGACATAAATATTTGTTCATGCAAACTTTTTTGTCTTTAAACACACCATCATTAAAACATGGTTCCTTAAGAAGTATAGTTATATTGCTTCAGGCTATATCCTTCTGTTCGAAGATCAAGGTCCTGATGATGCCCAAGACAGTCTCAAAGAGAAATAGCCTTCAGCTCAAATTTTGGAGTCACAATTTTTGGCAGAAAAAGCTTCAGGGAACTTTCTCTCTCTTATAAACTCACACAGTAGGGCAGGCATAACATTGAAAACCCTGGAGTGAAGTAAACCCAACCCTTCCTTGACCCTGCTAAAAGTAAGCTTGACACATGAAGCTGTTCTCCCACTTTCCTTGGCTGCTTCCTAACATATTTTTTGAGGAACAGTGTCTGGTGGAAAATAATTTCCTCATCCCACAAATCTACAAAATTTCAAATTCTTTCCTATCCTGAGTTGGAAGAAGCCCAAGATCTGTTGAAGGACTTCACGAAAATCGGTGCCCCACCAGCCAAGAGCCTGGTCTGAGGCGTTCAGCACTGATTGCCCTTCTCCCTGGGCTAGCAAGCCAGCCACGTGTTCCACCTGCCCTAAGGTGAGTGGAGCCACTAATTTAAAGAAAAAGCAATTATTTCTGTAAAATAAACAATTTTCTATAACAAGCATAGGGGCTTTCACAGAAACCACTGAAAAACACATTCCTTATCACTGCCCAACAGAGAAAACACTTGGGAGGGAAAACAGTGAGTGTTGTTCCTTTGGCCTGGATGTTCCTTTGGCAGGGGATGTATCCAGCCTTGGGCTCTTTCCTCATCCCAGAGGAGGGCTCTAATCACCCTACTGCTGGTGGGAAAGGGACTAATGGGATGTTAAGTCCACATAGCCTGTTCTGTCCTTGTGAGCACTACTCTTTTTCTTAAATGAAAAATGAAGAAAAAGAAAGGGAAAAGGAGGAAAACAAGGAAAGGGGAGAAAATTTATTCAATACGTACACTTCCTAGTGAAAATTGCTGAGCCTGATGAGACCAGGCAATATTTGATGAGAAGCATTTGGTTGCAAAATTCATGACCAACGGTAGTTAAAAACTGCTATTCAGAGGGAGCTCCAACCACCACGGCTCTCACTGGGTTCCTCTGTGTTTGCTTTTCCATATCCCCTGGTAAATTTGCACAAGGGTTCAAGGTCTTCTACTGCTGTGTGTGTGCCCTTTGCCAGCCCTGTTTTTATGACACACTCAGGAAGCTACACGGTGACCTTTTACAGTCCAATTTCAGTACCAGCCACAGCCTGGGACAAGCCACAGCCTCCCTCTCTCCCCCCAGCCCTCTCCCTGGCCACGGCAGAGCACCGGGACACGCGGAGCAACGCAGAGCAATGCTGGGCTGCCCGACCCTCCGGAACTCTTCCTGTCCCTTGGCCCAGGGCAGGCAGCTCCGGGGCGGATCTGCTCGCTTGGCTTTGCCCCCAGCTCGCCCTTCCTGCCAATTTTTCTGCATTTGCATTCTGCTCGTGCTGCCAGCAGAAAAGGCGCTGCTCCCACGAGCACCAGCCACACCTGCCGGGGGTGGCAGCGCAGGGATTGGCAGCACAGGCCTCCCCAAAGTTCAGCTTGCCCTGCTGCGCCTTCCTGGGCTGGCTTGGGCTGTCCTGCCTGGTGCTCTGTCCTCTTCTGAGCCTCTTCTGCTTCAGCCACCCCTGCTCCCTTTGCGCCTTTCCCCAGGGCAGTTTGCACAAGCCAGCACTTCTAGAAAAAAATTAAGGGAAAAAACCCCAACCAACTGTGGAAGAGTACTCCTAAAGGCTGAATTGGTCACTGCTCTGAAAAAAAAAAAAAAGGGGACAGTAGAGGCAAATGAAAGAAAGAAAGAAAAAGACATTCTACTTAATTTGCAGATTCTTGGTAACAAAAAAAAAATAATTGTAGAGCCTACAACTTAAATGTTAGAGAAAGAACATCAGCAATTAAGAACTACCTGGAAGCTCTGCAGAGGGGAAAAAAATCAGAGTGTGGTAAAATCAGAAAACTAGAGTGAGGTCAAATCCACAGTGCAATCAGGTAGTTGATAATGGCTAAATTAAGAAGATAGCTGAAGAAACACAATATTTTAGGCTTGATTTTCATTAGTAGGTCCAAACAAGTATGCATGAAAAGTAATCCAAACTCATGCACCAGCTGCTGTGAGGGAGAGCAGTAGGCTCAGGCACTGGTACAAGTTGTACACAGCCCCAAGACATGGGTCTATCCACAAACTGCTTCTGGCTGCGCTTTATCGCATGCCAAAGGCAATGCAATAGCAGGTGCTCTTGCTTTTATTTATCTTTTTTGTTTGTTTGCTTGTTTTTTATTGTTTTTTCCCCCTCTCTTTGTTCTTTCTTTGATTTAAATTTTTTAGTCTGTAACTTAAAAATAGGATGACATAACTTAGCACAATGTAATTAGACTAAAGGAGGAAAACTAAATTTACTAGGAGGAAATCCTGCTTTTGCTCTAATGCTTCCTGCCTGTTCTTGATATTAGGTTCAAAAAGGTCAGAGAGAGTACCTGTTCTACCATCAGCATATTTTGCCTTAAAATCACATACAGAGTTCAGCCACTTCCAGGTCTTCTGCAGAACCTGTACCAATTTCAGTTGTTCTGTCCTGCTTCATTAGCCCATCTTTTACCTCTACAAACTCTCTTCCCCAGTCCTGCTCACATTTCACAGCACATAGGTGATACAGGTAAGGTATTCAGCTCATCTTCATCTCTTTTACCTACTGCATAGGGTCACCTTGCTGAAGTGCAAGGATGCACGGGGGACAGGAACTGAGGGAGCAGTTTTTCAGCATCTTTCATAGAAATGTGTTGCACTGGGGTGCAGCTTGCAGCCAAGCCACAAGGTTATGTTAGGCCACAGTTCCTTTTCCAATCCCATTAACAGCTCAAGAAATGTTGTTCGAGTCATGCTCTTGCTGGGCTCAGCATGGTCCCTTGCACAGATGCAGCACAGGATCTCACCACACTTCCTTGCTCTCAGCAGAGCAGGCTCTAGCAGTTTTCCTTTTCCAGAGTTGCTTCCTGCTCCACCCCACCATGAACTTTGCTCTGCACAGGCAGTTATGGACTGGGCAAATCCTGTCACCCATTCAGCCTGTGCTCCCAGGTGATGTCCCTCCAGGACGCACAGGCAGCGACACATGAGGATAATCTAGGAGATGGGATTGTTTAAATCAATTTAAGTGATGGCTCAGTGGTGCCAACCAGCTCTCAGGCTTTTTCCAAGGCCCTCCTTCGGCATCAGCGGTGTTGCTCTCCTCCAGCTCTGCCACTCTGCTCTCTCCCAAGGTGAAGTCAGTGAATTTTGAAGCTGGACCCCCTCTGCCCCTCACCCTGGCCCTGTCCTTCCCACACATCCTGGGCAGAGCGCACTGGCCCTCACACCAGACAAGGGGTGTTTGCTGTCCAAGGGTGCCCTGCCCCTCTATTCTTGCTAGTGCTGCATGTATTTCTCATGTTGCATGAGAAAAAGCGTTAACCTCAGGGTCCTTGGGTTTTAGTCTGTAGAAATACATTAATTTGGACAAAGGAATTTAATGATCTTTTGCTAAAAGTGACAACTGCAGTGCAGGACTAGCAACAATATAAATCTGAGGTAATTCAATGTTAGGGATCTCTCTTGGAAGAACAGCTAAATATTCCAGCTTTCTAAAGGTTAAGATACATGTTTAATCATGCTCCATTTAGACTATATAGTTTAGGTGTTGAATATATAGCCAAAAGGAAAAAGTATTTTTAAAATACTTCAGTTGCATGCAAATTGCTGCTTATTCATCTGACCCAGCACTAACCCCGCCCCCCCCCAGCCTAGTAGTAACTTCCAATGGTTTCTGCTGCTGCAGTTCATCTTCTCTCTCCTGGCTCAGTGCTACTGTGCTCTGCACTTCAACTGGTTTATACCAAAGAAAGGCAGGGCTATTTAGTGGTTAGAGTGGCTGAGCAGGGCTAAGGGCTCTCCAACATCTGTCTCCTTTGTGCTTCTACTTTTGCAGAGCAGGATGAGCCCAAACAGGAACATTTAAACTCATTATATTTCCACTACTGTGCTTATAAAGACAGAGAAAGTGGGTTGTCCTCTCTAAAGCACTTGAGAATCTCCAGATGAAAAGCTCTACAGAAGAGCAGAGAAATGGAAGAATGCTGCTTTATAACTATCTCTTTACAACAGAGAGCTGTAGAATTGCTGGGATTTAAATTTGGGATGATGAAGGGGAATTATGAAGTCTTTTTCCAGATAAGATTTTTTATGTTGCAAAATTACAACACCCAGTATTAAATTATATTTCATAATATTGAAAGATTATGAGAACCAGGGTGCAATATGACACAAATGTCTGACATACTTCAACTTAAACAAATCCATCTACATTTTCAGATCTTTTCTCTGGATTTATCTATGAATTCACCAGTGACCCAGCAGCAGTGTTATGGGTCAGAAACATGAGAAGGGTTCTGCCCCTCAAACCTGGCTCAGAAGAAAATTATGGGTCAGGTATTGTGTCCTTACCTCTGTGAGTCTGACATCCAACACATTCTTACTTCTCAGAACAAGGTGTCACAGCCGGTGCAAGTTAGGAAAAAAAGCAAGAAAAAAAGACGTTTTCCAGGCCTCTTGTGTGTTTTCTGTGGGAAAGGCACATTTAGGTTGCTCTGCCAATGAAAGCAAATTACATTGTGTAAATGTAATTTACACAACGGATACCCAAGATGAACTCATCCTTCTTCTCACTGAAAGCTGCCCTTTAACCTTCAGCCCTGCATTTACTCCTTTCTGAAACGATACTCCAGTGGAAAGCAGTGGCAGTTTTGGCTGAGACAGCACCATTTAGCACCTTTAAAATTAACAACACCTTTGTCTTTTTTAACTAAGGTCCTTCTGGCTGAAAGGCTTGCTACTCAACTGGGGACTGGAATAGATAGAGCAATGAGCAGGTGTCTTGGGTGGGTAGGTCAGCAAAAGCATTCAGGGCAACCAGTGAGGAATACATGGAATAAGCGCAAGTCTGTCCAACCCTCGTTCTGTTCCAATTTGCAGCTTCCTACCTGGACAGTTGAATGCAATCTGAGCTGGAAAGGCCATCAGATGTGTTACCTCCTGTTGTAAATTTTTGCCTCTCTAGGTAAGGCAGGGTGCAGCATTTGGCAGTGGGTTAGTGCCCTCAGAAAGATCTGCAAAGACTTTTCCTGAGTGTGAGATTTGTCTCATGTCTCTGGAGAGTGGGATGAACCTCTGACTTCCTGATTTATAACAAAAATGACAGTTATCCATGTTTCCATCAGGCTGGAGTGTGCAAAGATTACAGAACAGGGAATGCTAATCCAGACTTGAAGCAGAAGCATTACATTTTCCTCTCTCAATCCAAATTATGCCTTTCTATAACTGTATTGACTGCCATGACCTTCTCTGTAGCCAAGGCCTGAAAAATCCTTTAACAACAATTAATGGAGTCATGTTGCAGAACTATCAGAATCAGGAATCACTAATCTAAATCAAACCTCTGTTGAAGTTTCCCTGTAGGTCTCTTCCTCACTCTCTTGTTCCAAGTGAAAGGTGAAAAGTCTTTTTTTAAACTTGGCTTTGTTACTAAAAATAGAACTAGCACAGATGAACTTTAAAGTATATGTTGTTCTCATGTGATCAGAGGATCCAGTGTTGACAGGGACTCTCTTACTTGATGTAAGTTCAGTGATGACGTTCTCAGCCAGTGAGAGCAAATATTATTGTTTGCAAATAGCATAATTCTGCTTTTGGTTTGTAACATTGGTGGATCACCTCTAAGAAACAAACTGAGCTAATTTTAGATTGCTATTTGCAATACTGCAGTTTAGATCTGCCAGCACACTAAGGTAAATTTGAATGTAAAAGGGTCCACTGAATTTCACGATAAATCCCAGTACAGAAGCTGGAAGCCTTATGTCAAATTCTAAGGTGAAAATTATATTTAGCTGTAATGTTATGTGCTATTTAAAGACTTATTAAAACGTTTTCCAGAGCTGCACTGGCCTGAGATACTGCCGAGGAGCAAGCTGCAGCTGTTTGCTTGTAGCACATACAGGACCTGTAGTTCTCCTTGTGGGGCACATTTTTTCCTTTCCTAGTGGTTGTGTTTTGCTGAATGTAAATAAAGTAAACTATGTTTCTGTGATAAAGCTTTGGTCCCAGCTGCAGCCCACATTCACTGTGAATAGTAAGGTGCTTGTTCCCTGACCTGTTTCTTCCCGCAGGGGACTAACCCCATGGCAGCACCAGCCCTGCCCAGCAGCACTGCAGGAGGCTCAGACTTCGAGTGTGAGTGGCTGCAGGGCCTGCCTGGAGCCTCCATCACGTCCATGTTGTGGTTCATGCTTGGTCTGAACCTGCCAGCCCGGCCACAGCAAGCTCCAAGAGGCAGGTGAAGAGGAGCACTGCTGCCATGTTACCCCAAGGACTGCACAGGTGCTAGTGAGGCTTTCCAGTACTGTTGCAGAAATGGTCTTTTGCTTCTCGGTCTCCGTTGCTGTAAAAGGAGACTATTTTTCTACTTTCCAGCAAAACTTTGGCTAGAAACACTGAAGAATTTTGAGTCACACAGCAAAAACAATGTGTATCAGATAAGACCATAAAGCAGGGATCTTTCTGATTGTCTTTTGCATTCTCTGTCAATTGATTTTTTTTAGACATTTTCAAAGTTGTTTCATTAACTAAGACTCCCATGATCATAATAAATACAGCATGTACAAAGTTTTCATTAAAACCTTTTCAAACCAAAGATTATTTTCTAAGAAATGGAAACTTTTTACTTCTCCAAATCATCCAAAGATAATTTCTTGGACAAATCTCATGGCTTCCACTTCCTTATGGAGTTGTTGGCAGAGAAGCGCCTTTCAATGCAAATCGCCTGAAACAACATTACCATCTAGTGGAGAATCTGATTCACCACTGACAGAATCATAGAATCACAGGCGTTGGAAGGGACCTCTGAAGATCATCGAGTCCAACCCCACTGCTCCAGCAGGAACACCTAAGACAGATGACACAGTAATGTGTCCAGTCAGGTCTTGAAAGTCTCCAGAGAAGGAGATTCCACAACATGAAATTCCTTAATGCAGACACACACACTTGATGACTCTGTTGCACAAAGGGAGCATTAGAAACTAAATTAAATATTCATTTTGAAAACCAGTGACTGAAAGCTTACTGCTTTAACTGAAGAGTAAAAGAGCATTTCAGTTGTACTGTAGATCACTAATATTAAAACTGCTAAATGCAGGGAATCAATCCAGAATTTCTAGATAAGTGTAAATTCCCTAAGATTTTCAGAAGGAAATATTTCAGCAAAGCAGCTAAATCTACATCTCAAGAAGAGATAACAGAAAGGCAGTTACAGTCTATGTACCAATTGCCTAAAAAATTGACCCTGAATTTAATCAATACAAATCTAAACTGTCATCTTTCAGTCTGGTGCAAATGGAAATCTTGCGGCAGACTCAGCCATGTGGCTTCTTCTGGAAACGTCCTTAGGCCCCAGCATCCCTCTTGCACATGTTCATCCCCTCGCAGGAGGTTTGATGTCCCTGGTGCCAGACCCATGCAGCCCTCCCACCTCTGCAGCTTGGCTGGCAGCAGCAGGGCAGCACTGCTGGCCACAGGGCTTTCGCTTCCTGCACCTCCACCCTGCCCTTTCCACAGTTTCTCTCTGATGCTTGGTTTGTTTATTGGGTTTCTCTACATGTCTCACCAGTTGCTTCCCCTGCACAGCTTCTGGCACAACACCTGGTGTTTCAGTGGGGCCTCCACAGTGAAACACAGCACTAGGACTGTGCAGGACACATGGCAACCCTCTTAGAGTGGGCTGGTCTCATCTCTGTCACTATGTCATGCTTTTTTTCCCAACTGCCACTTCTACTTCAGCATTGTAGCTGAAATTGCAGCTCTGTACTTGGCTAGCTCATCGGTCCCCTGCGGCCTAAAAACCTCTGATTCAGGGAAAAGTTAACTGTTAGGAAAACACACCTTCCTCTGGGGACACTAACTATATTCAGCACACAAATGCCAAAGTAGAAAGTTTGATAGAAAAAACAAGGTCAAGGACTGCTTTTAATCCACCCATGATTAGGGCTGCATTTCCACCTGTTGCCTAGAGCAACATGCACACATGTGGAAAGCCATACCAAGAACTTGGTTCAGCTCCCCTGCTCTCCTGTTTTTTTCTGTACAACACCTGGTATCATTTAGAAACACTACATCTTGTGGAAGTTGATGTCTGGAGGAGACAGAAACATTCTGCACAGCCCAGCACTCAGCAGCTCCAACAGTAATGAATAAGAGCAGTGCAGCACCTCCTTCCCTTGGAGTCATGGGCACTGCTTTGCTTTGGAGATTATAGGCTTAGGTCTTAAACTCCAAGGGTAATAAACACGTTAAAAAAATAATCCAGCAACAACAAAGGAACCCCTCCCCCAGAGGCAGTTTGTTATCTGAGGTAGGATTAGTAAGGGTACCGTGGTCTTCCTGTTCGAATCAATGATGAAATTCCCCCCCGGGCATAAATTTGGATCCTCTAATATTAGGCACAAAAAGCAAAATGAAACAACAACAACAAAAAAGTAGTTTAAATCTCTGCCAAAAGTTTTGTGTGGTGGTTTTTTGGGTTGGTTTTTTTTTAAATTAAATTTCTCCCTTTCCTGATAAGATGCAGCCAGCATACTTGACAATATTGGTGTTTCTTTCTTTACACAGACAGAATGTGCTAGATCTGAGAGAGAAAAAGTCCTTAAAACTTGTGATTAAGAAGATAGTTACCATTTCCTCAGTACAAGCCTATATTATATTATAATCAGATTTTTGTGATGGGTCTGGGTATGACAGCTGTTTAATTTTTAAACCTCCTCCAGTAACAGTAATGGCTACATAGCCAGCCTAATTGCTTGAAGCTTTAGAATAGTTTTGCAAAAGATGGGTGCAGAGAGAAGGAAAAAATGCTCTTTCATTACAATCACAAAATAATTAGGACAAATGGCCAAATGAATCAAGGTAAGGGAATGAGCTTGGCCTTTTTTGTAGAATATGCAGCACATTTTTTCACTATTCCATTTGACCTCCAGTGCAACTCGTAACCTCTTTTTTTGCCTCCAAATTAGGCAAGTTTGGTAGCCAGTAAGAACCTTATTATATAAGCTGAATGTCCAGAGGCCTGAAAAATTAATGCGATTGGCAGTTCTTAAGTTGCTTATATTGAAAAGTTGCTCCTAGTTTTAAAAAGTTCAATCAACAATCCTGTCTCAGCCCAGTGCCTTACCTACCCCTGTAGTAGTGGAGATGGGTACAGGAGAAGATGGGTGATAATGATGTACATACTTCCTAACTGGAAACTTCAGTGAATTTTGCAAACTTCCATAGAGGGGAGGGAATAAATGCAGTTATAGACATTTTTCCCCACAGAGATCTTTTATAAGATATGAGCTTAGGAAGGCTTCTATTGTTACAGTGGTATGCAGTCCTAATTAAATGAGATGTTTTAATGCAGTGAAAAATTACACAGCTGGGAATGAACCGTCTGTGCCATAACTAGATAATAAACATCTGGATGATGGAAACCAGCCATGACTGAAAAGGCCTTAGGAGCCATGGTCACTGCCAGTAAATTCAACAGGAGTTCTCAGGATATGCTGGGACAAGATCCAATATAATCTACAAACATGGAAACAGAGGACTAACCAGAGGCATGCAGAAGACCACCAATAGAGTGTCACCTAATGTTTCTGTGCCTGTCTTCCAACAATTAGGAAGAATGGAAAGTAGTACGGAAGCCCATTGACATAAATGGTCAAGAGCAGGAAACATGCTTCACAGTGCTTGCATGCTCATTGTACCTTAATCAAGAGGAAGCCTTGAAGTTGACTTGATAACACTCAAAGTATGTAAGTATGTGCCCATAGAATGGTGTAGGCTCATATAAGTGAACTCCTTCTGTACCCCAAGCTTGCTGGGCACAGGCTAACACCAAATTGGGAATCACACAGCTGCTATCAGGACCACACTGAGCTCAAACTTATAAAGTTGCCTAGCAAGCAGAGCAGTAAGGTGAAATGAACTCATCCATTTGGTAGGCTCGGTGTATCCCAATTACAGATAGCTTTTTAAAAATCTACCTCTAGAGGAGAGTACTAGACATGCCTTGAGAGAGTAGCCAAAGATCAGGAAGGGAGGAACTGAATTTGAAACCATGCATCAGGAATGGGACATGGTCTAACATCTCTCCCTCAGTTGCTGATTGAAAAAGCAAGATCCTGACATACATAAAAGCTTTGAGACTGCCCATGCCTTTGGCTTCCTTAGTACAGGTGAGAGGGCTGGCAGTAACAACAACTGTTGGGCAGAAACCGTACTTGGTAAAGAAAGCAATGAGGAAGAAAACATAAAACCTTTTAAAACCTTTTTATTCCAACAGTTGATCTGCCTGATCAAAAAAGGTCTTGTTTGACCTTCTCTCCTAGATCAAACTGTCACGGAAAGAGGAAGAGTTATCATCTCTTGACATCTACTGTATTTAATCCTGCTGGTTTTCCAGAAGTTATGCTTCACTGAAATGCACAGGATTGGAGTCAGTAGAGAGAAGGTGACTCTCGTGGACCTCACAAACTGAAGCAAGTACCTTAGTCTCGAGTGATGGAAGATTTTCCTCTTGACTGGCTCATCAAGACATACTGATTAAGTGACAGACAACAGAGGACATATCACAGAATTACAGAATTACATTGGTTAGAAAAGACCTTAAAGATCATAAAGTCCAACCATTCACCTAACACTGATAAGTCCTTAATATTAAGTGACAGACAGCAGAGCTTGCTGATGTTTTTGCCTTGTGTCTGTGTTACATACATGTCCCATTTTTATGCTGCAAGATAAAGTAGCTGGTGGAAGGCGAATACAGAAGGGGCATTCAAGGAAAAGTATACTTTAAGCTTTTATCTGAGATCACACTGCAGTGAGTGAAAAAATTCCTGAAATCTCCAGGTCACAGCAGTGAGATGTTGCATGTTGTTTGCTCAGATCTCTCTGGAGGTCATACAAAGGGCTTGGGTAAATCCCTGCTGTCAGCTCTTTTCTCCTGAAACTCTCATTTCCCCCTTGTCTCACATACACTCATGTTCCTTTAATCATGGAACTTCCTGCTTCTTTTTTAAGAAAAAGCTGACAATGGAATTTTTTATCTTTGGCTGAGGCATAAAGTTTTAAAAAAGGGGAAACAAGAATTTACTGTATTTGGGACACACACTCAGTGAATAGTGCAGATCCACTCAAATATCCAAATATATATTTCTTAACTTGTCCACAATTTTAAGCAATTGTTGCCTTAATCTGAATCTATTTAGTAATGTCTTGTAAACATCTGTCTCATTTAAAAAAGTACTCCTTCCTAGAACTGAGATGCTTGGAACAAATTCTGAGAGAATCTGAAATGTTGCCTTTTTTTTTTTAAGATAAATGCTAAAAATTTTATAGATCCTTTAAGATGTTCTAAGGATAGAACATGCTGTTTATGCATGCTTGAGTTATGCTAGCATAAAATTATATTCCCACCTACCCTACAGAGAGCTTGGCAGCTACTGGAGTATTGCTAATGGCCTGCTATGGCACCTTTCACACTAGCCCACACATCTGAACTAGCATAGATAACATTAAAGTCAGTAGTTATAGATTACTCCATCACACAATCCTATTAAATCCTGCAGGAGGCAAGCAAGCCACCTGCTGTTTATGCAGATATAATTTCTGTACTGATAGGATAAAACAATTTCTCTCTCATCATCCTTTTTATTGTCTTCCTGCAAAATCAGTGAATTAAAGCAATCCTTCTGGTCTGTTGATGTAGCTTAGCAGCTTAACACCAAGCAATTAAGTTTTGTGCAACAGACAATTAAGGCCACAGATCTGACAGTCAAACAGTAAAATCAAAATTTTGTGAATAAATACCTTTTCCTTGTTGTTAAATATAAGGTAAGCAGCAGGTATCAGCAAGAGAAGTTCCAAGCATGAGCCTTACGATAGTCATCACATCATGGACCATCTTTATTTCAGCCTCAGTGAGATTCCATGTTGTAAAAGTGTCCATAACTGGAAGTTGCTACTTAACTTGTTAGTTGATTGTCATTTCTACGTACTATTGAAACCGAGTCTTGTTCTCAGCACCCCGAAGATATCAGTGTATCCCAGAGATATGCCAGAGGCTGTTGGACAATATTTTCATATTAAAAAGTCTTCCTTTAGTTTGCACTCCAGCAAGAAGCAACCTTTCCTGACCAGATGACCAGGTTATGTTATCAAGTCTTAGCTGACTTTCTCCACTGTTTGAAAAGAACAGCACCATTTCTTCATCTGAGAATGTGATATGTCTTAAGAGAAAACAGCAGATGGAGGACATTGGGGAGACATAAATGAACCACTAATCCCATCAATGATCTATAGCTTGCTGAGCTCAGAGTCCCAATCAGTGGTCAAGTCTGCAAGCTGCTTGGCTCACTTTAACATGGAAGAAACACACTGTTTGACTCAACTTTTTCCTTGGCAATTCCAAATCTTTGACATTGCGAAAGATGTCACTATTTACACAGCCAACATCATCCTAAACACCAGGTGCTGAAAACATGGAAAAAGACTCCATACAGGAGTGTTGCAAGTATTTGTTTATCCTATAACAGTTTATGAAAGAAAAATTCTGAAAAAACAGAATTCGGAAACTTCTTAAATGCTAATTAAAAGTATTATTAACCTCACTTCCAAGAGAAATAGGGGGACTCAAGTTGTGGCAAGAAAATTTTTTTACTCAGGACCATCTTGAGTAGACTGACTTGCAAATAACTATTGAGAAATGGGAACTTCCTGTCTCGTTATTAACAGACAGATACAAAAGGTAATTGTCATATTTTATTAGCTGGAAAAAGAAAAAATGTATTTATAACTCCTTTGTAGACAAGCAATCTAGTGTAAAATGTTAAGAAAAGTGTTACAGAAGAGTGCTAGAAATACAGCGCTTTAGAAATGTCAGGAAAATTCCCTAAAATCTCTTTAGTGTTCAAAAATGTTGCAGGAAAAAAGTTAGGGATAGCGAGCTAGTACAAGCTTCTCCAGAAGCCCTGTTTTAATCATCTCTGTTTTCTCTGTAAGAGGAGTTTCATCATATTTTAGCATCTATAGTGCCAAAGCTTTTCTAACAGTATGGAAATACATGATGCAATTAGACAGAAGAAAAAATCCATTTATACAAAAGAACAAGCAGTCTTCTACCTAATGAAGAACCTACCAATTTGCTTTGGGTTATGCTGAAAAGGCCTACTTTGAGGCACTGAATTCTTGCAGCCCCAGGTTTGTTTAGATGAAAGGAACACTTTCTGGCAGTTACATGAGCAAATGAGTCCCCAGTGATCCACCCTAATTTAGGCTATGCAAAACTATGTGGGTGTAAGCCACACATGTGCCTTCCGAAGGCAATGCCTGGATTGCACTCCCAAGGGTGAGCTTGGCTGCCCAGGCTCTTCTCCCTCCCACACACCAGTTCTTCTTAAGCTCCGTTAAAGAAAAGTTACTGCACATCACAGGGCGTGACACAGTATAAGGCCTGTGCAGTGATCGGGTGCAGGTGCCTCAAGCAACCATGGCATTCATCCAGCTGTAGTAAAAACGTTTTTTTGTTTGTTTGTTTTTTTAGGCACTTTTTGGTGTCACCAACATGCTATGCAAATACAGTGCACTGTTTGAAGTGGAAAATAATGTGATCATGGTATTTTGAACTAGATGGAAGACTAGTAAGGGCCCTTTTACACAGAGCGACCATTGTGTTGGAGATCCCTCAGCAAACTCTAAGAGAACTGGCTGGCTTCCTCAGAAGCCAGAAGAGCAGTGGCATGCAGAGACACCTAAACAAACTCTGACCAGCCTCGCACTGGAATCAACTGGAAGCAATTTAGAGATCCAGCCTGAGCTGGGCAGTGGGGCTGCATGTTGGGGAGCAGCATGGGCAGGCACTGCTCTGAGGCAGAAAGAGAGCCAGGAGCTGAGGGTTACAAGCAGGCAGGCAAGAGGAGCAACTTCCTGTGGGGCTGTCCCACAATACCCAAAAAGGACAAGCAAGGGAAGACG
The DNA here is from genome assembly GCF_000747805.2 of Chaetura pelagica. NCBI lineage: Eukaryota > Metazoa > Chordata > Aves > Apodiformes > Apodidae > Chaetura > Chaetura pelagica. Next base: position 3,937,191 of record NW_009970716.1, read on the forward strand.
TGGTGGTGAGGCAGGTCTGAGGTCAAGCCAGGAAGCCAAGTCTGTAGGTCAGGATCAACAAAGGTACATGGACAGATGCAAGTGTGGCTGCAGTGTAGCTCAGGCCAAGACCAAGTACAGGAGTCTCAGCTTAAATGCAGAGATAGAGACAGGGTAGGAAGCACCTGGCTTCTTCCAGCTTTTTGTTGAATGGCTGCAAGTCCAGCAGGCATTGAGGCCAGAAGCTGCTGGAGGCCAGAAATGCCTCAAAGCTAGATGTCTGCATTATCTAAGTTGCATTATCTACTTAAGCAGCCAACCCCCGAGGAGAGAGGGGCATGCACTGAGGGCACTGACACTATCCCAGCTGACTTGGCTAAGAAGTGGTGGTTTGCTCTGCCATGTTGACATACCAGGCTGCTTTGTCTTGGTGGAATCACAGCAGATATTATGGTGGACTTGAAGTAAAAAAACATGTGGATTGAGCTCTTTGCTCCACTGTATGGTGGAAGAAGATCCCAAAGGAGAAAAAGCACAAGCCATGTTGTCCTCTTTGCTCTGTCCTTCTGAGTCCTACTAGCTACAGTTTCATTACATCGTCCTAAGTAATGGCAACTCCTATCCAAAACTGCTCTTTGAAGAAAGTCCCAAGAATGTTGGTTGACTGGCGATGCTGTCCGGCACTCCTTGCTGCTCAGGATTGCTGGCAGTGCACCTGCTTATGCTCAGGTGTATCAAGCAAGAGCTGAAGGGTGGTGGACACCTGCAAAGGAGGTACCTGCTAAGGAAACAATGTATTTTAGTAGGACTGAGAGAGTTACTGGGAGGGAGATAGGTCTGTCAGGAAAGGACAAGGTTCCAATAACTGCACATCCCATTTTATACTGTTCTGGAATAGCATTGCCTGACTACTGAGTACCCATTACAGACCTTTTAGAACAATATTTCAAACAACCAGCAAGAGAGCTTGACCACAATGTAGAAGATCTGGATTTCAGTGACAGCAACCAGTGTGAAACTGAAATACTTGGTACAAGTTCTTCTTTGTGCCTCAGTTCTCACTTTAAACAAGGGAAGCCCTGTAAGAGGTGCCCTTGTGAAAATGCTTTGACTTTCCCACATGACAGGCACTGTATCATCATTCTCAGATTCTGTATTAAGTAATTATCTCTAGAAATAGACAAGAGGGCAAAACAGAAAGGTACACCAAGCAGCCAGAAGTACAGGAAGTCATTAGTACCTACCATGAACTACCACTTGCACTAGTTGGAAAAAAACAAACCAGAACTCGGTGACTGCACCACACCACAGCAGGTCCTCCAGCTATGTAGTGCTGGTCACTGCTGTGGTTTTAGATGAACTGTCTGTTTCTTGTGGCACGTGCCAACATTACCTTCCACATTCCAGGCTAACCTCTCTCTGCCCTACTGCATCAATGCCATTCACTAGCAGACTCACACTGCACACTTTGCTGCCTTTGCCATGCACCTTTACAAGCCCAGGTTGCACATACAAGTGAACCCCTTCCTCCTTTTTACTGTTTTTTCTTCAAGAGCTAAGCATCAGTCCTGAGGATTTTTATCTGTGGAAGTGAAACAGGGAAAATGTTGATAATTTCAACTTAGATTTTCAGGACCAGCATAGAGATCTACAGGCTTTTTTTAGAACATTCAGCTCCCAATCAGAAACTACTGTTTCTGACTGACAGCACATGATGACAATTCCTGCTACTCATAAAACAGGAAATATAATTTTACACATCTGTAAGGATGCTCAAATACAGAGAGTAGCTGGAGAAGGATGCAAGTATTTGGGACTAGTTCTGAGCTTTATTACACTTCCTTCTCTTACATCTGAAGAGAAAAGATGCAAGCTTTTCCGAAGCTGGGACGTAGGAAACTGTTAA
>NW_009970716.1:3939124-3939744 GCF_000747805.2 Chaetura pelagica
AATCAGCACAGGATGGGGAAAGCCACACTGAAGCATCATACCATATATCTGCTTCAGTGTAAGAAGAACAGGGAAGGAAACCAACTACATCATTTATGTTCAGACCCTGGACCAGTGGATGGCATGATCCCTCACTTTGCCAGGCACTTACATATTTAACAAAATTGTATTATTTTGCATATATACAAATAGAAAATGCATTTGTACCCACAGAAAACTGAACTTCCTGGTACTGTGAAACAGCTACATCTGTTTAGTCACAAAAGCAAAAAGTTGCTTGTTATCTATTTACTGCATTTCTCCATTCTGAGAACAGTGACTTTAGTTCTCATCTAATTGCTCTTGCTTCTGGAATGACACTGGTGGGTTTTGGCCTCTTCTCCCTAGTCACTCGCAATAGGACAAGAGGAAGTGGAGACAAGCTGCACCAGGGGAGATTCAGATTGGATATTAGGAAAGATTTATTCACAGAAAGAGTGGTGAGGCTGCCTAGGGAGGTGGTAGAGGCACCATCCCTGGAGGTGTTCAAAAAACAGGTAGGGGCACTGGTGGGAGATGGCTTTGGTTTAGTTTTTGGGTTTTTTCATAAAAAATAAGAAAATTATTGCTAAAAAAAAAAA
>NW_009970716.1:3942748-3953531 GCF_000747805.2 Chaetura pelagica
ATATATTTTCTTGTATGATTCATTAGTGTTTTAATTAAAGCTGTGTTGTTTAGTTTTCAATCCAGCCAAGTCTCTCTCTTTTTCTCTCTCTCCTTCCCTACCTGGGTTGGGGGGAGGGGGGATCGAGAGCATTGTTGTCGGACCTGAGTCAAACTGTGACAGGTGTTATGAGCTGGTTTAGTGGTTGGGGGTTGTAGGGCAGATGGTTGGACTTAATGATCTTCAAGGTCTTTTCCAACCTGGATGATTCTATGATTCTATGACATGAATTATCAATAGAAGGCTTTGGACTAGAAGCAGTCCTCCACTTACACTGGCAGAGAAGCAAAACATCACAGGAAGGAATGCATCCCTGGAGTCACGTGGAGTGTACTTCACCTTAATCAACATATGCAGATGCAGGTCCCAAGATCATAACTGGATACTTTGCATGTTTAGAAGAGTCTGAGAACTAAGAGTTTTCATAAATAACCACATAGATGGTACTGTATTTTCAGGGAAAATCTCATCTTACATAGTTCTGAACTGTCACCCCACCTACTATGTTTGTGTTTTTAATTGTAAAAAAACGTAAAACCATTGATGTAGGCATAGATTATTATTTTTATTGCTTTTGTTAAAAAGTCAGTGTATGAATTATGGCACTGTGCTGTAAAAATGCAACATTATTGAGTGCTCTAACAGTATGAGGTCCATTATGACAAGATTTTAAACATGAAGCACGAGCTTCAATGTGGATTTCCAAATTAAAGAAAAAGAGCCTAAGAGGAAAATAGATTAATAATAATTGATTTATCTGGATTTTCAATACTAAATGAATACAGAGTAGATTTGCAAGAACCAGACATATTAATGATATGACAGTTAAACAAAGCTTCTACAAATTGAAGAGTAAAGTCTCTCTTTTTTCACCTACAGAGGTATTTGTTCTGCACAGTAGATGAATGTTACAGCTTTCCTATTAAGCTACAACCATAATGTGTCAGAGGGAATTGCATGAGGATAGGAAAAAGCAAATCAAAGCCTTTTGTACATTGCCAGTCAGAGAAAAAAAAAAGTGTGCTTTGAAATTTTAAAAATAAACCCTTCAATTTAAGAAAAAAAATGTAAAATAAACCCCACATCACCATAATGAAACACTGATGTCTATCATCTCTGTGCTTGGCGACTGAAAAAAACTATGGCACTATTCCTAAATCTGAAGCAAACCCAGACAACTGGATATTCATTAATATTATTGCACTTGTAGTAGTGGTGCTTTAACTGGCCTGAAAACTGCTTTCATTGTATTAAGGAAACTGGACATTTTATTCACATATGTAATCTTACTTGAAAGTTGCATTGTAAAAATAATGGTGTCCTAATTCAAACTGCATTGCCCTTTATAATCTGGCACAACATGAAACTCTTGAAATGCCTCCACTACTTCAGAAAATCTTAAAGAATAACATTTCTGAGAGAATAGTTGGGCAGAGAGTAACAAATAAAGGGATGAAATGTTGACAGTGGCATTAGTTTCCCAGTAAAAGGATGTCTTACATCACACAGCACATCAGAAATAAATAAGATTAAGCTTGAAGAGTCTGAATATGAATCCTTGGGTGATGCTGCAAGAGTTGCAGGCTTCACCAAACCAATGTCAGTGTATTTTGTTAAGCATAATGCAGAGTTACTATATACAGTAAGTTTATCAGATAATGCCAACTAACAATACACTAAATTAACGGCTGTTAAACAAAAAAAATGTATTAAACCAGAGTACTTCTAAAAACAGATGGTAACCCTACAATTATGCATAGTTACATATGATGAAGTCCATGTCTCTGGAGTCCAATAGATTGACACCTTCAAGCATCAGGAAGCAGTTTTCTGAAGCGTAAACAACATAATTAACAGAAACCAGTGAAAATACAGGGGAATTACACTGTCAAGTCCAACCACAAAACTCTCTGTAAATGTTACCACTGCATAGCTGCAATGGGGCAGTCATCCATTCAAAGGTTTTACACCACCCTATTTCTTTAAGGGACCTTCTAAAGAATGTGCTATTTAACATGGTGGTGACCTACACACAAACAAAATATGTGACAAATACAGAGCACTTAGGTTTAGAAGCACTTATGGAAGAATCCATGACATCTTTACAGTGCATTGTATATGACTGCATGCACTATTAAGTTTCTTCTGCTTATTATTATATTGCATCTTACTGTTCATAGCATTTCTACATACTATGAAGAAAAAGCCTTCACCCCAAGAAATCAGATTCTCTGATATGGGAAGCCACCAAGCCCATATCTTGCTTTGCTACACTAAGGCATGTACAATGAAGGTGACAATGTCAAACCCCCATGAATCATGACAGAAAGACCCAGTTCTTCCCTTTCTTTCTTGCTCAGCTTCTCTGCTCCATTACAACTGTGAATATCAGTCAGCATCCATGTGTTCTTGTCTAGTAAGTAGAGGCTTCCCATCTGTATCACCAGTCTTTTTCTGCATCTCTTCCACTGCTTTCATCAAAGCTGCTCGCTCCTGCTCAAGAGTGAGGATGGTCTGCTTCAATTTGCCTTCATTGGTCAGTAAAAGCTCTACTGTGGCTTCAAGGTTTTGGATCTTTCCATTAGCCACCTTTGAAAGTAAGAAGAAAGGAGGAAGGGTAGGAAGGAAAAAAATAAGGAAATTAATTAATAACTGAAATCAACTTTAAACTATTTTTTGAGATTCATTAATGCATATAAAATTCTTCCCAAATTGCAGAGATAAAATGCAATTATTAATGTTGTTAGATCACAGCAATATAGTGTTGCCTGTAAAAAGAAACTCCCTCTCTCAACTTGATTACTTCGATTCTGTGATTGGTTCACAATTAAACTCAGACCAGAATGCAAAGTAATGAAATTCGAAAATTATTACATCTATAATTATGTACCAAAGAACTGCAGGTTAAGATAAGCCTCCCTCTATGGGTCAGTTGGGAGACATTTTTGTCCAGGCATATTTATTGAATTCCACATGCTTTGCAAAGCAAAGACAACCCAGCCTGTTAGCTGGATCCTCATTTCATCTCATTTCAATATGGAGTCCAACAAATGCTGGATTTGGAGGCAACGGGGGAGGAGGGAATTTAGTGCCATATGCAAATGGACAACACATCTTGGAAAATTCCAAAGCAGTAGATCATTCAAACTCATAACCTGAGATCTGAAGCTGAGGTACTATGACAAAAGCTGAGATCTGTTTGGAAGTTTCAGCACTGTATAACACTGGGAGATGAGATGGTCTTGGCTTTACAGACAGTATTTGCCTTTCTGATGAACTCACTGTCCTCCATGCAACTATGGTGGGTTTAAAAGTTCAGCCTTTGGGGGCAAAATATTGACAAACCATGACCTGCATTGTTTGGTGATGCATTTTCCTCCCATCAGGAATGGATCACGTTTTACCATAGGAAACAAAGGCTAATAGGCCCACCACCAAGACAAAGGGATTGCTCCAACACTACAGACAGTAAAATTCCCAACTAAGATGTTAGGTGCTGATTTGTCAGCATTCAGGTGGAGAAGAGCTTTGTGAAAAACTGCTTAGGGCTGCAAAGACTTTAGGGGAGGGAGCTGGTGGAAGATCCCCTGATGTAGGTATCTACAGGACATGATATCTTGAATCTCATCCCAGAAGTCCCTCTCCCACATGCTACGTTCAACAATTTCCTTGCCTGTGTGCCTGACGCTTTAAGAAAGCATCTCACAGGAGAGAGCTATTCTTCCTCTGACTTCTCTAAGGCTCATCTCAGAACCTGAAATAGGTTCAGATATCAGAGGATTAGAATTTACAGCTTAAGCAAATTTTTGTTAGAAGAGGCAATCAAAGTCAAAGTTAGCATGGCTAACTTTGGCTAGCTTTAGTTCTGATACAGGACCAATGGCTGAGAAACATGAACTCCTTCCCTCACCTACCACCTTACAAAGTCTACATCTTTAACAATAATTGAGAGGCTTGAAATGTCTCCTTCTTACCCTTGAAGTCCCTTTCTCCATCAATCTAAATGCATGGTGAAAAGTTTTATAACAAATGTCCTGTTATAAAGCAGCCAGAAAGCTGACTTCTTTAACAGTTTAGTGAAAAATAACCCCCACAGAGACCAGCTGTACTGCCTCTGAAAAAGATGCAGACTGCAAAGGCAGCAAGCATATATAAGAAATTATTATTTCACATATTGTCTAAACAACCTGGATAACAATTTAAAAAAATCTTGAAAGAAACAGCAGTAGACATAGACAATGTACCTCATATCTGATCTGTCTCTAAATTGTGACCCTGGCCTTGGCTTTCCCATTCATGATAAACCAGTATCCTCACTGTCATAAAGCAGTGACTGAAAATATAAAAATGAATTTGAGAAAGCACTCTGTGTATTTTTAGTCATCTTCTGCAGCTATGATTTTAATTACAAGAGAAGAGAGAGCATGATGAATCAACTTCTCACTAACTGCAAGCATATGCTCTATCCACCTCCTTCTCAGAATTTCTTCTGCATTTGAAATTTAAAGGCTAAACTAAGTAAAATTGCAAATAGCTATATTTTAAAGTCACTAGACCAAATGCCAGGCTCTCCTGTACCTTGCTGTAGGATGGTATCTTCTGAAAAGGTGGATAAGTTAAGAGTGTTTATGAAATATAAATTGTACCTGCAGCTCTTCCAGGAGATCAAAGTTCTGTTTGCGCAGGCTACTGTTTGCCTTTTCTAATTTATCCAGTCTCTGATTGTCATTTAAAGAAGAATCTATAAGCTCATCTTGAAGCACATGGTATTCAACTTCATAAGCTTGCAACTGCTTAGCAATATCCATTTCAAACACCTGTTGTATATAAAAAGATTATTAAGTGCTGTGCAGATACATAGCTCATTCAATGCTTTACAACCTATGGATCTAGACTACAATATCTGACCTGTGTGTACAAAAGAAGGACTTAATTTTTGGCTCTCACATTTCCCACTCTGGAAATGGCAAGACTGAGGCAGTAGAGTGCAATATATTGTCATGGTCCACTTAACTTTGCCTGACTTCAGCAAAATCACTTACACTAAAGTTTTCAAGAAGTCTAGACTCTGTGGGGTATTTCCCTTTTTAGATTTCAAATTTAATGCATCTCAGTTTTGCCTAAACCCTCCTAGACATACTCAGAATTTGATGTCACCTTGGAACAGTGTGGTCCAAGCCCACGTGCCACATGTAGAAGTGTAAGGCTAAGTAGAATGAAAGCTTTAAATGAAAAACAGTAAACATTGCTAGGTTTACTTATGATTCTACTGTACACCTAGAGAGTGAAAGAAAATTAAATAATCTATCCTTACACTAACACACTTAATGGAAAAATGAAATGTCAAAGCAGATTTCTATTATTGTTAACTATGAATCACTGAAATGAGTGCTCAGTCTCACACATGAATCTTCAGAAAGAAACTTTACTTCAAAAGCAGATAAATTGAGGTGCACAGAGTAACCCAAATGAAAAAAAATGCTATTATTGTATTTTCCTTTTTCTAGGTTTTGGCAAACATCTCCCTACAAATTAATGAGGAAACATGACTCTGATATCCCTGAGCTAGTTATCTCCTCTGAAAGCAGTAAGGAAGGTGGTAAATGAAAAAGGCAAGTGTGCCAATCATAGAACATACTAGAAACAAAAGTTGATTTAAAAATGCATCTAGAAAATCGCCCAAGAATAGATGTTCAAGGGTTATTCTTTATTTTTAAATCTTTTACACTTTATTTCTTTTGGAAATGCGCCAAAAATAAAATTCTATTTTAAATATCTCATGAAATAACAATAATTGCTTCCTATCTTATTTATCTACTTTGTCTACAAAACTTTAACTGTTGGATATGATTAAAGAAAACATCAGTTTATGAATGTGTGTTTATATGTTGTTATACATGCTAAAGACAAAAATAGTTGTACAGCAGCAGAAATATACATACTAAGCATCTAAGTACAGAAAGCTGAAACACAAATTTCATTTCAGTTTGGCTACACATATGGAACTTTCATTTTCTGTTGGTTTGAGAATCTCCAGAGAACACCCACTGTAGAAATTTCAATAAAACAAATGGTGCCATTCAGCATGGCAGAATGTTAGTTCCTCTCATGACCTCTGCCACTTCTAGCCTCTGTGCTCTTGAAAAGGGAGGGAAATCCCTGCTGTCATACCCAGAGTATCAAGTCTGAAAGGGGGGAAATATGAGGAAAATCAAAAGTTTGACTTGAAAATTAGCTAACTGAAGGCATGCTAGGGCATGTAAACCAAAGGCCACGCTGCAGAAGATGTGAGGAGGATGGGGATTAGCCCAGGAGCTCTGTATGGACTGCAGGCCTGGTCAAACAGCTGCTCTTTTCAAAGGCAGCCCTGATCAAAGCGGGAAAACTGCTCTCCCTTCAACCCACTTCTACCTGCCCACTTTACATTTAGAGCAGTGAGAGCTGCCTAAACAGAGTATCTCTCCCTCCTCCGGCTCAAAGCCAATGGCTTTCGGCAGGTGACCTAAGTGGTGCAAGTCTCTGCACAGCTCTGCAGCCCAGCCTTTCAGCCTGGCTGATAACATATTATCTCCTTTGCCCCCTAGAAATCACTTGCTCTCCTTTCCCTCACACAGGCTTTCTACTTCTCCCTTCCTTCCTTTGATAGTAAGCACTAGGAGTTCTCCTGATCCTAATTTGAGCACAAGCCCCTTCGAAGCTTTGCTGCCAGAGGTCAGAAGGAAGCCACTCACAGGCATTCTGCAGTGCACTGTGCTGCTGCCTTTCTTTATCAAGCCACAGGCTTTGCAGATCTCCTTCAGCCCTGGGTAAGTGGCAGGCATTTGCAATTCTGTGCAGTACACCCCCCTTGTTTTGGACCACAAAAGGCCTTCAGAAAAACAGGCTAAAGCGCATCTTCTATTTGCCTGCTGCAAATTAGATGTCAAGCATTAACAGCCATGGTTTCTAAAAAGATAAACCTTATCTGCAATAATCTGTGCTTTTTCAAAAAGTTATTGTCTGGAGCATTCCAATAGGTTAAAAAAGTGTATCAAGGACTCCCAGTTTTTGCTGTCTAGAGTCACTGCTCACTGCAAGTGACTGCCCTGCCCCATGTGCTCCAGACAGGAATACGGTGCTGTTGTAACATTCTGAACCAGCACCACAAAAGCCAGCATAGACAAGTCAACATAGGGAAGTTTCTAATTTCATTAAGTAGGGTCAACATTTGCGAGGCTCTTCTAAGTCAATTTTTGCTTCTGAAATGAGACTTGGAGAGGAAGATTCTTTGGAGACGTAAAAACTAAGATGGCTTTTAGCCCACCTTGTTGTTGTGGGTTTTTTTTGTGGAATACACTGTGTATGGGCTATATCATGGCTGCCAGTAACAGCCATGACACATAATTAAAAAAAAAACACAACTCATTTTCATTAAGGCTTCATAAAGTGATCATAACCAACAAGTAGATGTATGAATGCAAGTTGCATGCTTCAAAAGGTTTTCAACATCTTCATAACTGGTATAAGTTTTTAGCTTGAAGTAACATGATGCACAGTTGTGATTCTTCTGTCAATAACTGGCTAAACAAGCGTTTCTCTGCATACTACTACTATGTTCAGATTGTTTCATACCTGACTAATGGTCTTTTCCATCTGTACCAATCCCAAGTTGGGGAGAGTGCTTTTAATAAAATCAACGATAGTTTCTAGGTTCTCATGTTGCAGAATCAATGGCTTGTGGCTTCCCAAAAGGCTTAAAGCCACTTTAAATATAGCCTCTGATCCTTGAAGTAAGAGCATATCTGTGAAAACAAAGAAAAAACAGAGTACATGAGGCAAGTACATTTTTTTGACAGAAATATTAAAACAGTAAAATATCCAAGGACAATAACTTCTCTTAGGAGCACATCTGGAGACTAGATAAACCCTGTCAGACATATGCTTTTATTACTGTGGCTATGGCTTTAGAAGTTTTGTAGGATCAAGATTATTACTGTGACTAACACAATCAATTATTAATTTGTTAGTAAGTTTTCATTTAAAAAATCCAATTAAAATTTAAGCTAAATACACAATAAACCAGGTGATCAAGTTTGTCAAGTGTTGCCACTTTTTTGTGTTTATAATAGTTTTGTGGGGTTTGAGATGTTCATAGGAACCTAAATTTGAATACAATTATATTTAATACAATAATTAATAATTAATTATTAATAAATATTAAATAAATATAATAATTATATTATGATATTATATATAATAATGCCACTGAAAAATCCTAATGCAACAGGCAAAACTACACCCTAAGACACAACCAAAGACCTGAAGTTCTGGTCTTTTCTCACTCGGTGGAGAAAGCTACAAAATCTCAGTAATACAACATTGAGCTTACAAGGCTGAATGTGCACTTTCCAGCAGCCTCAAGTTTAATGTGCATATGCTTATTTTTAGTATGCATCTCAACCACTTATGTTAATATTCTAATAAGTACCCTGAAATCTTAGTAATACAGCTTAAGTGTTAATACTGCAGGTGGCCCTGCAATGACAGCACATGGCATACATTCAAGCACACTGAAACCACAGCATATAGTGACCTTTCAATGCAACTTCCTCTCTTTTCTTTTTCTTTACAAATTGTCTATGTCTTCATAGAGGAAAGAAACAGAAGACTGCAATGAAATCATCGGAAAAGAAATCCATCTTCACAAACCCATCTGTCCACAGTATAAACAGCTTTGCCCTGCATTTGATTTCCCTGCTACTATAACTCAGAATCTGCTGCTGATTTTATTGAGACACTCACTATAGGCAAAAGCATCGAACACATAAAACAATACTGGTGGAGGTGGAAAAGGAACAGAGGATACTGTTTTCCTAAATATATTTCCTAAATATATTTTTAAGGGCTTTCCTCTTGCTCTTTCCGTCTAGAGTCACTGCTCACTGCAAGTGACTGCCCTGCCCCATGTGCTCCAGACAGGAATACGGTGCTGTTGTAACATTCTGAACCAGCACCACAAAAGCCAGCATAGACAAGTCAACATAGGGAAGTTTCTAATTTCATTAAGTAGGGTCAACATTTGCGAGGCTCTTCTAAGTCAATTTTTGCTTCTGAAATGAGACTTGGAGAGGAAGATTCTTTGGAGACGTAAAAACTAAGATGGCTTTTAGCCCACCTTGTTGTTGTGGGTTTTTTTTGTGGAATACACTGTGTATGGGCTATATCATGGCTGCCAGTAACAGCCATGACACATAATTAAAAAAAAAACACAACTCATTTTCATTAAGGCTTCATAAAGTGATCATAACCAACAAGTAGATGTATGAATGCAAGTTGCATGCTTCAAAAGGTTTTCAACATCTTCATAACTGGTATAAGTTTTTAGCTTGAAGTAACATGATGCACAGTTGTGATTCTTCTGTCAATAACTGGCTAAACAAGCGTTTCTCTGCATACTACTACTATGTTCAGATTGTTTCATACCTGACTAATGGTCTTTTCCATCTGTACCAATCCCAAGTTGGGGAGAGTGCTTTTAATAAAATCAACGATAGTTTCTAGGTTCTCATGTTGCAGAATCAATGGCTTGTGGCTTCCCAAAAGGCTTAAAGCCACTTTAAATATAGCCTCTGATCCTTGAAGTAAGAGCATATCTGTGAAAACAAAGAAAAAACAGAGTACATGAGGCAAGTACATTTTTTTGACAGAAATATTAAAACAGTAAAATATCCAAGGACAATAACTTCTCTTAGGAGCACATCTGGAGACTAGATAAACCCTGTCAGACATATGCTTTTATTACTGTGGCTATGGCTTTAGAAGTTTTGTAGGATCAAGATTATTACTGTGACTAACACAATCAATTATTAATTTGTTAGTAAGTTTTCATTTAAAAAATCCAATTAAAATTTAAGCTAAATACACAATAAACCAGGTGATCAAGTTTGTCAAGTGTTGCCACTTTTTTGTGTTTATAATAGTTTTGTGGGGTTTGAGATGTTCATAGGAACCTAAATTTGAATACAATTATATTGGATACAATAATTAATAATTAATTATTAATAAATATTAAATAAATATAATAATTATATTATTATATTATATATAATAATGCCACTGAAAAATCCTAATGCAACAGGCAAAACTACACCCTAAGACACAACCAAAGACCTGAAGTTCTGGTCTTTTCTCACTCGGTGGAGAAAGCTACAAAATCTCAGTAATACAACATTGAGCTTACAAGGCTGAATGTGCACTTTCCAGCAGCCTCAAGTTTAATGTGCATATGCTTATTTTTAGTATGCATCTCAACCACTTATGTTAATATTCTAATAAGTACCCTGAAATCTTAGTAATACAGCTTAAGTGTTAATACTGCAGGTGGCCCTGCAATGACAGCACATGGCATACATTCAAGCACACTGAAACCACAGCATATAGTGACCTTTCAATGCAACTTCCTCTCTTTTCTTTTTCTTTACAAATTGTCTATGTCTTCATAGAGGAAAGAAACAGAAGACTGCAATGAAATCATCGGAAAAGAAATCCATCTTCACAAACCCATCTGTCCACAGTATAAACAGCTTTGCCCTGCATTTGATTTCCCTGCTACTATAACTCAGAATCTGCTGCTGATTTTATTGAGACACTCACTATAGGCAAAAGCATCGAACACATAAAACAATACTGGTGGAGGTGGAAAAGGAACAGAGGATACTGTTTTCCTAAATATATTTCCTAAATATATTTTTAAGGGCTTTCCTCT
>NW_009970716.1:3953556-3958013 GCF_000747805.2 Chaetura pelagica
TAAAATCACAATCATTTAAGAAGTAGCACAGTGACACCAAATAAATAGTGTCTTAATTATTTGAGGGGGGTGGGGAGGGAAGAAAAGAATAAAGAGAGAAACCCCACCACACAGTAAAGGGAACAACCACTAGCAAGCAAAACCACAGGTATCTCATATGAAAACACTTAATAACTGTCCTTAGTAAAAGCAACTTCTCTTTCCAAATTTCTATCAGAATGAAATTCCCCTTTGCACTCTTTTGCCTGTAACAGTGAAGCTATCACTCATTTTGCTTTTCTCTCTCTCTCTCTCTGAGAAAAAAAACCACAAGTAATAACTAACCTCTTGCACTTTGCTTTCATTTGTCCTAAAACTGGTGTAAAATTTTTCAACTCTGATTCTGTGTGAATTGCAAAGGCAGGAATAATTGAAAGTGGTAACAGAGCAGGCATCTGCCCCAATTCTCTAATGAAACTGAAAAAACTATGGGAAAATGCTTTATAGGAACAGCTCTGTATTAGGCCAGGGAACAATGAAGAACACCTAGGAAACATGAACTGAAAAAAAAATGAGCTGAAAATAATATTTATGATTCAGCACCTGCCCCATAAAGACACATAGATTAACTCAAGGTGACCTGTAAGTTGTTGATTAATGTCTTTATAAGCTGAGCAGGTAATATACAACTGAAATCCTTCTCTCATTTAAAACAGCAAGTGCTTAACAAAGACGTGTTTGTTATCCACTCCCCACGCTTCCCGTTAAGTGGGCTACCAGCCAACAGCAGTACAGTGAGGGTACCCAAATTAATGTCAACATGACTGGAAGCCTAAAGGATTAAAAAAAAGAAAAAGTCTTATTTAAAATCTTGAAACAAAATAGACACTATTCTATCAAGTCTCTTCCGTTATTAAGTAGGAGTATTAAAGAACACTTCTTTGTTAAAGCTGATTATTTAATAGCAGTGGGGCTTCAAATATGAAGGGTTCAGAGGTACCATGTCAGAAAACAGAGATGCCATCTTGCAGTCTTAGTAAACTATAGATGAGTTTCTTCAAAAATTAAAAGGAACATTATTTCATCCAAAGGGTTTTCACAAGTGAGCAATGAAAACGTACGTGTATTCTGCAAAACTGTGAAACACACAGGTCAGAACTGATTGGATCCTTTCTTGCCATGTGCTAAGGACAGCCACCAGCAAAAAGACTGCTCTAGCCTTTTTTTGGTTTATAGTTGTGTTTCAGAGTCTTTAGCATGGGTGAAGATGAGATTTTACTTTCCAATGTAAAAGAATGTCCAATATTATTTACTTACGTACATCTATTAAATGGTGTTTTAAGGAAATTACTAAATACTTAAAAACATTAAGAACTGAAAGTGTTGGTCATTCTGGACTTCCACTCTACAAAGTATCAGAAACTTTTAACAGTTTCAGTCACACATACTTTCCTGTTCTTGACCTAAAATCAGTCCTGTGAAAATCATGTATCTGTCTTCTATTCTAATGTAAAATCTTTGCTTTCTAAAGCCCTACAATCATCCAATGATAGATTATAGAATGGTTTGGGTTGGAAGGGTCCTTAAAGATCACCTAGGTCCAATGCCCCTGCCATGGGCAGGGACACCTCTCACTAGAGCAGATTGCTCAAAGCCCCATCAAACCTGAACACTTCCAGGGAGGGGGGAATCCACATCTGCTCTGGGCAATCTGTTCCACAGTGTCTCACCACCTCCACAGTAAATGATTTCTTGTAATATCTGATCAAAATCTACCCTCTTCCAACTTAAAACCATTACACCTCATTAAATCACAACATGACCTTGCAAAAAGTCCCTTCTTCAGCTTTCCTGTAGGCCCTCTAGTGAAGCCACCAACCATCTCCACATTTTCAAGTTGCTCAGCAGAGCCTTCAGGGGGATCTGCTCCATGATCTTGCTGGGCATAGAGGTGAGACTGGCTGGCCTGTAGTTCAGTGGGTCTTTTTTTTTTTTCCCCTTTTTTGAAAATCAGGGACTTAGGATGCAAATCACAGGACTTGTAGTTCTACTTAGCTGTATGTCATGATTCTTACCATGATTGCTTCTAGCACTACTTTTGGCATGTCCTTAAACAGAAACAGGATACAATTCTTGTTGGTTCTTCTTTGAATCTATATCAATTATTTGTTATTGTGGTAGATGAGACTATAATTTTTGTCAGGAAAGTGCCAATATTAATACCCTAATAAAGAATTGCTTCATTACATCTCTTAAGTGAGACTGACAAGAGAAAATAAAAATAGCTTCTCATTAGAAGAGAGGAATCAGTGGGGAAAGCTCTAATCCACCCTGCTCATCATGGATGAACCAGTACCACATAATGAAATTGAAAAACAAAGTGAAAAGGAAATAAAGCATATTTTCAAATGCCAAATAGTTAACCTCTGAAACAGACATCCATAAGACTTCATCAAGGTAAACTCTCAATTGGAATTTAATTTTAATAAAAAATAACTTTGCTTTTGTAGATTCTAAAAACAGGTAACAGAAGTGACTTTAGTGCCCAAGCCCTGTATGCTTGGAAATATTTTTGGAAAGTGAGATTATTAGTCAAGATAAAATTGTAAGGATAACAAATCCTATTTTTCTGTAGAGTAAATCCATGATTAAACTGTAAGGGCCAACTCTGTGTGTTTTTTAAAAACATAACCCTCAAAATCCTTTTCCACTGACACTGTTGGAGACAATAATGGAGTAAATGGATATATTTCTCACATGATGCCTTTGTTACATTTCTTTTTCAGCTTGAAACTAATTGTAGGTGCTGAATTGCCATTGTCATAACACCATGCATTCATGGCATCACACTGCACATCCTCTCTACAAATGGTGACAGAGTAGGAAAAGGTAACAATGAGGATGAAAAGACAGGACAGTTTGGGATGGTCACATGCTTTCCTCCTCTCTTGTTCCATTTTACTGTAAATACTACATGCTCCACAAGGTGACCTCTGTTGTTGCTCTCTTCACCAATAGCAAGTAAAATACTTCTCCTGGGTGTCTGAAACAGGTTGGATAATAATGCTGTTCCTACTACCAGGATTCCAAATAAAAGACTTCAAAAAGAACACATAGACATTTTAAGACAAGTTACCAAACACTCTGGCTACAAATCCAAGGGGAAACTGGGAGGCAAACATGGTGAGAAACCAAGGAGCAGCATAGAGGCTGGGGCCAATCTCATGTTCCTCTAGGTGGTTATAGAGATCTCGGTGGTAGTCATGAAGAAGTCGAGACAGTTGATACATCTGGATCTGCATGGAATAACAACAAAGAGACTAAAGATGAACATATTTTAACATTCATGGTAGCCAAGTCCATGCTTCATATCCGTACTATAAAAGTGAAAGACATATGTAAATTGATGTGTGTTAAATTGTGTTAAAAAAATACTCAGAAGCCATCTAAAAGATCCAGGATGGGTTATCTGTGAGCCAATAGGCTTATTTGCAGGGTTATTTGAACCTCATACAACATGTAACAGAATTCTTCCTATTTATGGTTTTCATAGTTTCCCCAGTAGTCTTTAGGTGAAACTAGTGCATTTAAGTTGATGCATTCTTTTCCCACATTATCCTTCCCATTTTCAGGACTGAATTTAAGCTCAAGTCCAGATTTTGACAAAGCTATCTATACTGCATTATTATAATTTAACATTTGTTTTCTTTTATTTAAAAAAACTTGAAATCATACCTGTAAAATTGTCATGTCAGGACGATATTGTTTTCTCAGGCCCATGTCAAACATGAGAAACTTCAGCATTTTAAAAGCATCTTCTTCACTCATATGAAGTAGCAGAACTCCTGCTACAAAACTAAGGCCCTGGCAATATCCTACTTCCTGGTCTAGAAGTGAATAGGCCTTCAAAATATTGTAGAGTGAGAGCTGCCCAGCTCCCAGCTGTGCTGAGAAGTATGGATGTGTTGGAAATGTGCGCCCTGTGAAAACAGCTGGAGTTAGTGACTTAAACTAAAAAATAAGCAAATGAAAAAAAACCCCTTGCTGGTTATCAAATGAAACCATCTTTTAAAAAGGTAGATTATTTTAAAAGGTACATTCTGAGTCAACGCACAGGAAGACTAAGGAAGTTAACAATACAAAACAATTGATTCATACTCTACTACTCTTTTGTTACAATAGCTGCAAAATTATTTTAGAAATTGTCAAGGGATAGAAACAGATTGTTTTTTGGAACACTCGAATAACTGGCTCTTAAGGCTGGCCCTTGATCAGTTTCTTAAGGGGCTTACAGCAGCTGGTTGCCTATAACAGTGTAGGGCTCAATTCAGTGGCTTGATGAGCCAGACAGTCCTCTTTTCTTGGTTAAAAAGTGTTCGCTTTTAGACAACTACTAGGATTCAGGCACAGAACATCTGAGCTGAGTGGAGACCCTTTCCCTTTCTCTTTTCTTCTTGTCTTTTTTTTTTTTTTTTTTT